>NW_027509042.1:1990000-2117500 GCF_051911475.1 Siphateles boraxobius
TAATAGTACATATATTTAGTTATTCTAACAATTAGAATAGTTATTCTTTCAAAGGTAAGTCGATGAAAAATTATTATAATCGTATTGTCAAAATTGTATTAAAAAAAATACTTTTTGTAACAAACTTTCTTAACAATATCTCTTGGCCTTATTGTAGGGTTTATTGCACTCTTTTTTTTTTTTATGTGTCATATGATGGAAAATTAGTCTGCATATCCATTGAATTAAATGCAATTTCATACATTTTTCATTAACTATATTTTACTACATAATATTAAATATTTTTGTAATAATAAGTGCTTAATTTTCTGTTTGTATTTGGAACTTTGCAGACATATAAACGAGCGCTCAGATTATGCATAACAAATGAATAAGTCTGAAATCAGAGCAAAAACAGCTTCAAATGAATGAAACACCTCAAAACAAAAGACTCAAATCAGTAAAAAATAATATATGCTTAAGTGTCAATAATAAATATAAAAGTGTCTTGATTACAGAGCTGGTAAGAGAAACCACCGCTGCCAGTAAAGCCCTGCTGGTGCCCAAGAACATCTCAGCCTTCCCATCCAACGGAGAACGTTTCACAGAAGGTCATATTGACGTCTGGTGGATCGTTCATGATGGAGGGATGCTAATGCTGCTACCCTTCCTCCTCCGCCAGCACAAGGTACAGCCTCTGCTTTTCATCAGAATCATGATCATATCATACAGCGATTGTTTGTTGACATCTGTGGATGATGTTCTGTAGGTGTGGAGGAAGTGCAAGATGCGCATCTTCACTGTGGCCCAGATGGACGACAACAGCATCCAGATGAAGAAAGATCTGACAACCTTCCTGTATCACCTGCGCATCGACGCCGCAGTGGAAGTGGTGGAGATGGTAATAAATAGTATTCTGTGATATCGCATAATAACACTAGATAGAGACCACGTGCTTAAATTCTAAAAATGAGCATAACTAATTTGGCAAATCATTTTTTTATCGATAAGAAGATGTGTATGGATGCTTGTTTCCGCCACTAAATAAAAATGAAAAAAGGTAATTACACCTTTTTATTTCTGACTTTCTGAATTCAGAATGAAAAAATGAAATGAAAAAAGGTAATCTGACTTTTTCTCAAAGTTGCTTGTATAAAGTGAGAATTGCGAGAAAAAAAGTCAGAATTGCAAGATATAAACTCACAATTGTGAGAAAAAAGTAAGAATAGCGAGATATAAACTCGCAATTGCAAGAAAAAAAGCCAGAATTGCGAGATATAAACTCACAATTGTGAGATATAACTTGCAATTGTGGGAAAAAGTAAGAATTGCGAGATATAAACTCGCAATTGTGAGAAAAAAGTAAGAATTGTTATACAAACTCGCAATTGTGAGAAAAAAGTAAGAATAGCAAGATATAAACTCGCAATTGCAAGAAAAAAGTAAGAATTGCAAGATATAAACTCGCAATTGAAAAAAAGTAAGAACTGCAAGATATAAACTCGCAATTGTGAGAAAAAAGTAAGAATTGCAAGATATAAACTCGCAATTGCAATAAAAAAGTAAGAATTGCAAGATATAAACTCGCAATTGTGTGAAAAAAGTAAGAATTGCGAGATATAAACTTATCAATTGTGAGTAAAAAGTAAGAATAGCAAGATATAAACTCACAATTGCAAGAAAAAAGTCAGAATTGCAAGATATAAACTCACAATTGGGAGAAAAAAGTAAGAATTGCGAGATATAAACTTGCAATTGTGGGAAAAAAGTAAGAATAGCGAGATATAAATTCGTAATTGTGAGAAAAAAAGTAAGAATTGCGAGATATAAACTCACAATTGAGAGAAAAAAAGTAATAATTGCGAGATATAAACTCGCAATTGTGGGAAAAAAGTAAAGAAAAATGATAAATTCGTAATTGTGAGAAAAAAGTAAGCATTGCGAGATATAAACTCACAATTGCAAGAAAAATATCAGAATTGCGAGATATAAACTCGCAATTGCGAGAAAAAAGTAAGAACTGCGGAAAAAAAAGTACGAATTCCGAAATAAAAAGTCACAATTTTCTTTTACATTGTTTTGGAGTAGTTGGAGCAGAAGATGAAAAAGTGTTTATCTCTGGGTCAGCTATTCCTTTATGAACTGTAGAATATGTTTTCCTTCTGTACAGTTTTATGAGTAACTCTATTGAACGCTGTTATCGCATGTCTCTCCTCAGCATGACAGTGATATCTCAGCGTACACGTATGAGAAAACCCTGGTGATGGAGCAGCGATCTCAGATCCTGAAGCAGATCAACCTCACCAAGACTGAGCGGGAACGTGAGGTAGACGGCCAACACTTTCACTCCACATCACTTGTAACAGCAAACCATACTTTATTATATGTACAATTTCATTTAGACCAAGGATTCCTAAACATTTCCTTGTCAATCTTTGACCTAAATTATTTACTTGAAGTATTCCTGAGATTTTTAAGCTAATATTTTAATAATTTAACAAAACACATTCTCATGTTTACGGTTCTCTGATGACGGTTAATGGCCACATGACATACAGGTACACAACATATTTGATCTTTTTTTAGTAACTTTTATTTTTTGATTGTTTTTATTTTTAATTAATTTATATTTTCATTTTTAATTAAATATTTTATTAATTCTTATTATTTATAATGAATTGCAATGCTCTACAGTTTGAGCGGCAGCCAATGAAATCCATTTCACTGTAAAATGTAATTGTCCATAAATATAATCATTGATCATCAATCCTCGATTCATCACAGCAACATTCTTCACATGTGGTGCTTTACAGCCTTTTATAGTCAGAACAACGAGGACATTATGATTAAACATGCTGATTTACAAAGTTTGTCCATCAAAGTTAATTTAATGACATGAGTCTTTTAATGTCATCCTGTTAATTTTAGAAACTAAGAAAATTACTTTTAAATATGTAAATGTTTTGAATTAGTTTTTTTGCTGGATACTTTTAATTCTAAACAGTAAAAATACTTTAACTTAAGTATTTCTCTGTACTTTATGCAGATTAGGGGAACATCTCATTTACATAATAATGTTACTTTGCAGTAGGGTTGGGCGGTATTTCGGTAATATCGTATACCGCGGGGTCTTAAAATAGCAACGGTATCAGTTTCAATACCGTCATTACCGGCACTTATATATAATATATAAATATAATTTATTCAATGCCTAAAAATGCTTATGTAGTTGTCATCAAGTGACAGTGTGGAGGAGAAAGAGAGAGAGAGAAGGGAGAGGCGGTAAATACTGACGAGGCAATTTGTAAATGTTGCAATAAAAAAGGTGACTGCGAGAGATGGAAACACCTCTAACCTAATGTCACATCTCCGAAACAACCATGCACTCAGTGCTGCGAGGATGCATTTTGCCCCGAGTTCATTAAATAAGCGCATTAGTTTATATTTGTTAAAATATTATAATGTAATTTTTTTTACGTTGATAATGAAAACTGAACAGCACGAGTAAGATGGGATGCATCGGGAGTCAGTCATTGACCACTTAATTAAGTTTCATTTTGTAAAAGGCCTTTCTTTAAAGTGAATTTCGTTTTGTATAAATTGTATCTTAATTTTAATAATTTTTTATCAACCAATTGCCTAGATTTAATAAATAAGAATCAAATATAGCAGACAACATAATCATGACATGATCGTGCGCTGGCGCGCCGCGGTCACTTGCATTAAAATCTCATCATAAATTAACCGAAACTCAGTGTATGTCTCACAGACATGACAGATAGGCCTATATCTAAATAAAGCTTGAAATTTCTTTAAACGAAACAATTCAAAATGAAAAGAAATAGGCCACTCGCTGATTATTTAATCCATGATGTGCATTTCTCTCTATCGTTCACTATGGAGATGGCGATTCGTCGATTTCTTTAAACGAAACAATTCAAAAGGAAAAGAAATATAGGCAGCATACTCTCTGATTAATCCAGGATGTGCATTTCTCTCTATACGCGCGTTCACTACAGAGATATCAATCGTCAATTTCTTTAAACAAAACAATTCAAAACGAAAAGAAAAAGGCTAGCCTATACCTTCTGATTATGTAATCCATGATGTGCATTTCTCTCTATATATGCGCGTACACTAGGAGATGGCGATCGTCAACTTAATCTTTGCAGCACTGACAGAAAAGTTGTATTAATAAAAATCAATGGACGCGTGTCACCGGATTTACAAATGCACTTCTTGCTTGTTGCTTGTTAATTTAATTTAAATTAATTAATAAAATGAATACAATTGTCATAATTAAAATAATTAAATATTATTAAGTGTCCCATTTTTGCTCATTTATAAATAGTATTTATATCTACCACCCCCTCAGCACCTGGGTTAAAAAATTATTTGGCGCCACCATATTATAACGGCCCACGTATTAAAAATAGTCGAGTCTAAATAGGGCTCCGGCTCATATTACATTTAATGCCGTCAGCCGGGATCAGACACAACGTGCACGGGTTGGCCTTGATTTTTATTTATTTTTTGCCCAATCTGGTATTCAGTTTCTGAACGGTGTAGGCACAAGCCAACAGTTTGGTGACGCTGTCTGAGCCTTATGTCATCATTTTTAATTAGTCACGGTAATACCGTATACTCCGGTAAAATAGGGAGGATGTTTGACGGTATCAAAATTTGGATACCGCCCAAGCCTACTTTGCAGTATACGAATCCCGTTGTTAATATGTTTAATGAAGGCTGCATGTTGAACCTGGTTATTTGTGACATCACTGCTGGTGGGCGGGGCCTCGTCTCAGGAATATTCTCCATCTTTCAGATCCAGAGCATCACTGACAGCTCTCGTGGGTCGATCCGTCGTAAGAACCCAGCCGCGGTCACGACCCAACTCAGTGTGACTGAGGAACCGGCGGCCAGCAGCAAAGAGGAGAAACCAGAGGAGGAGGTACAGCGTGAGGAGTCAATGCTCATTTCATTTCAATCTTCAGATATCTCAGCTAATGAATGACTTTACAGGTTTCATCTTACATGGCAATAGCAGCCACATCTCGTGTGTCGAACATGCTGTGATCTGAACTTGATTGATTTGTCTTATATTTCTGCTGTTCAGAGTAATGGACCCGGCAGAATCCATCTCTCATATCTCTCTCTCTCTCTCTCTCTCTCTCAAAAGTTATTTTATGTATTGTAAATGTTTATTTATTAGAAAAGCCATATTAATTATTTAATATGGTGTAATTCATTGTTTTTAAAAGAAAAAAAATTATTTTTAATACAATTTTATAAAATCTGAATTTTATTTTTAACTTGTCTTTTAATTTCATTCTAAAAACCAAACCAAAACAATTAAAATGGAAGTAATCAGTAAATAAATAACTTTTTTAAATTATCTGATTATTTAATTACATGTTTTACTATTTTGAATAATTTAATAATAATGATTAGTTATTATTATCATTAATTATAAATCATAGTCATTTCCATTGTTATTGGTAATCATAATAATTTAATTTTGTTGTACTTATTTAATTTTATTTGTTGCTATTTATTATTTTATTTTATTTAATAATTATTTATTATTATCATTAATTATAAAGCATAGTCATTTTCATTGTCATTGTAATATTTATTTTAATTATTTTATTTTCATTGAATATGTTTTGATTTATAATTTAAAAAGTATATTTATTTAAAAAAATTTCATCTCTGAGCATTAACAGTTGTATCTTTTCCTTTTCTTTTGCCCTGGCATTCTCCGTTATGTGTGAATGTGCCGGTCCTGCCCTCTCAGTCTGTCCCTGTGTCCCCGTCCCAACAGGAACAGCTCATTCATGACAAGAGCACCAACCCGCCTACCCCGGCCACCCCTCAGTCCCCCAGCGCAGATGCCGAGACCCCCGGCACGACCATTCAGATGACATGGACTGAAGCCAAGTGTGATGGAGAGAAGGTCAAACCTCTAGGAGCCACCACACCAGAGGCCATCAAAGACCTCTTCAACATGAAACCGTGAGTGCCGCAAGGCTTAAACATGGACTCAGTTTTGCGCTGCACACTTTTACACTCGTCTTTCTGTCTTTCTTTGTCATGCCACAGAGAGTGGGAAAATCTGTGAGTATAGATGCACGATACACATGTTAACACTCACTGGTGTTGATGAATGTTTGTGAGCTTATCATCAATGCTTTTGTTTTCAGAAACCAGTCCAACGTGAGACGCATGCACACTGCTCTCAGACTCAATGAAGTCATCATTAAGAAATCCCAGGAGGCCAAACTAGTCCTGCTCAACATGCCCGGACCACCAAAAAACAGAAGCGGCGACGAGAACTGTATCTTGATAAATGCTATGATCATTATTATTCATTTCTATTCCATTTTAGTGTAAAAACAATTCTAAAGTCAAAAAGGAGCTTTTGTTTTTAAAAGGTCTCATTGAGCGCATATGGATTATTGGATACAATGCAGATGCACTACCTTTCAAAAGTTTGGGGTCAGTTTTTTTTAATTATTTACTGTCAAAAGTGACAGTAAATACATTTGTAATTTACAATTTCCATTTCAAATAAATGCTGTTCTTTTGAACTTTCTATCCATCAAATAATCCTAAAGATTCATTTACTCAGAAATATGAAGCAGCTCAACTGTTTTCAACATTGTTAATAATCATAAATGTTTCTTGAGAAGCAGATCAGCATATTATAATGATTTCTGAAGGATCATGTGACACTGAAGACTGGAGTAATGATGCTAGAAATTCAGCTTTGATCACAGGAAAAAAATACATATTAAAATAGATAATTATTTTGAATCGTAATATTTCACAATATTACTGTTTTACTGTATTTTTTTATCAAATAAATTCAATTCAATTCAAATTTATTTGTATAGCGCTTTTCACAATACATATTGTTTCAAAGCAGCTTTACAGAAAGTGCAATTCAGAAAAGTACATAGAAAAAAATACAGTTAGTTAATCATGTATTAATTTAGGGCATAACAGATCGCCGGCATTGAGTCGTCTCTTCACAGGCGTTTAGTCATCTCATCGCAGGTGTTGGGAACTCTGAAGTCTCCGTGAGAGGCTGGATACAAACTGGAGCTGACGAACGCTATTTACCTCGGGACTAGCGTCCCGAGATAACAGCAGAAAAGCAAATGGGAAATAATTAGCATAGCTGCTGTTCGTAAAATTAATGCATTCGATCTGATTCAACCGTGGTATAAAAGGTAAGCATTATGTGAATGCTTGGCTAAAGAGATGCGTCTTTAATCTAGTTTTAAACTGGGACAGCGAGTCTGAACCTCGAACAATATCAGGAAGGCTATTCCAGAGTTTAGGAGCTAAATGTGAGAACGCCCTCCCTCCTTTAGTGGACTTAGATATCCTAGGAATGACCAGAAGCCTCGAATTTAGTGATCTTAAAGAACGCGATAGAAGGTCCATTAAATACACAGGAGCTAAACCATTTAGGGCTTTATAGGTCAGTAGTAGTACTTTGTAATTGATACAGAACTTGATAGGTAACCAGTGTAGAGATGATAAAATTGGTGTTATATGATCATATTTTCTTGATCTAGTAAGAACTCTAGCGGCTGCATTTTGCACTAACTGTAGCTTGTTTATTGAGGATGCAGGACAACCAGCTAATAAAGCATTACAGTAATCTAGTCTCGAGGTCATGAATGCATGAACTAACTTTTCTGCATCAGAAACAGAATTGCTTACGTAGCTTAGCAATATTTCTAAGGTGGAAAAAGGCTGTTCTTGTAACATATGATACAAGAAATGTACAAATAAATGTAGCCTTGCTGAGCAGAAGAGACTTCTTTCAAAGCATTAAAAAATCTTTCCACCCCCAAACTTTTGAACAATAGTGTATTCCAGGAATACATATAATTTGCATACTGCGCACCATATTTACATGCAGCAAAAGTAGTGTGTGTATCTTTTACAGCTCCTTTCCTTGACTCTCCATCAATCAGACATGGAATTTATGGATGTTTTAACCGAAGGTCTAAACCGGGTCCTCCTTGTGCGCGGTGGAGGTCGCGAGGTCATCACCATCTACTCTTAAGAAACATGTCGAAGTCACCCGACCCCATTTGCCCCCCAAACCCCGACCTCCCCAAGCCCCCCCCCCCTTCCCCAGTGTGACCCAAGCAATACCCCAGAATTCCCTTCAGTCAACCAGCTTCATTCATTCTGCAGGTCTGCCAAGCTCTCACTGGCCAAACATCGCTCTTGGCGCTACTCTCGTTCACACTTCACTGTTCAATGAAGTGCACTGTTGATGTCAGTGGGTATTTGTTCAATGCCCCCTCTGCTGTAGCTTTCCTGCATCATCTGTCAATCACTGCTCTCACCCAATCAGAAGCAGCGGGTGGGTTGGGCTTGATTTGTTTTTATTTATTTGTTTGTTTTAAAGAAGAGGATGCAGGATAGAACATGCAACGAAGGATTCGACGTTCAGAACTACACCAGAGATGCTGTGAAATATTTCTGCTCTGGTAAAGAAAGATCTCCTGATAACCTTGGGAAAAGATTTTCATGGTTTGAACTCGATCCTTTTGGTCTGCAGCTTTGTTAAATATGAAAAGATTAATAATACGTTTATACAAAAAACTAATGTGAACTGTGAAATGTGAAGTTTAAAGTCAACTATCCATCTTATTTGTCAACCCTCAATCAAATCTCTCGCACATTTTTTAGATATCTTCCCGAGGTTCGCTTTGGAAGTGTGCCGTATTACGGAAGTAAAATGGTTAGCTAACGGCATTTCACGTTGACTTTATGCGGGTTCCTCTGCACAAAGACCTGTGTTTCTGTATTTGTTTTGTCTCATCGACCTCCTCCTAGCTATTCCCCTGCCAAATACAGTCACAATATGTGCCAAAAACCAGGCTGGCAGGGTGTGTGACTCTGCTTGACAGCAAAGCAGCGAGCAAGAGTCTATCGGTGTAACCAATACTGTAATTAGCAAAAGAATGAGCTAAAAAAAAAAATACGGATAAAGAAAAAAAAGTACTCAGCCTCTACAAGTAGTGTACATAGCGTATAAGACATTATAAAATATTGGTGTAGTATTTTTATTGTGATATAACCGAAGATTCCGGTGAAAAAATGCTGTTGTTTAAGGCCAACTCACACAGCACCATCAGACGCCGACAGATTAAACCACGTCACTTCTCAGATAATCTAAATCCAATTCAGCATGTTCAATCGGCGGAAACAATCTCCGACAAACGCAAACACTGATCCGACATAACCCGACCAGGAGTCTGACGGTGTGGTGTGAGTTGGCCTTTACAGGGTCAGGGTGTTTTGTGCGGCTACAGGCTTCACTATGGCGGCTTGACGTGTACTACGGTACCGAACCTCCCCTTCCCAACAAGCACTCAACCTGCACTGACAGCCACTGTGTAACAAATGATTTAATGAGTCTGTGGATTCATTAAGTGTGTGTGTGTGGGTGTATGTGTGTGTGAATTGCATCCTTGAGCAAATGAAAGTTGCCCATTTCTTCCCCCCCCCCCTTTTTTGCTATGAAAAAACCTGTTTGTTGCATTTACAAATCTGTATAAATTAGCTATATCATAGATCTATACCGAACTTGGTGAGGCGCACAGAAATGTCACAGAGCTATATATAGAGTATTATCGTATCTGATTGTATTGCCAAACTTTTATTTCCCCTGTGCCATATGAATGAAAATGGGAAATTGTCAATAGAAACAAATATTTATGACATTGCCACTTTAAACACTAGTGCTGCATTCACTTTATTAGTTACTGAGTTCCAGACTTTAAAACTGCTCATTTCTTTAACAAATCATATTATATGACGACTTTATATAAAAACATCCACAATGGCAGTGGCTTTAACGATTTAAGCTCCATGTGAGATGTCATTTTGTGTTACTGTGCTGTTGCAGGAAGTGAAATTTTATGATTTTGAAGAAGTAGATTGCTGTCATTATCAACAAAGCCACATATGGATCCATTTTGGCCTTGTGGGCGTTGCCATAGTAATGAATAATTTCTGTGTCCATACACATTTCAGAATAGACTCTGAGTTGTCGCTTTGGTAATTACAGTAATTCCGATGTGACGTGAATGCAGCATTAGATTGAGCTGTTATGACCCTAGTAAAGCATGATGGATCAAATAATATCCATAAATCTGAACTCTATGCAGTGCAACTGTAATGCATTAGCCAAATCACAAAACAGTGAGATTATCCTCGGTCTTTATTTTGACCAGAGAAAAATAGAGTTTAGATTAATTTTTTATTTTTAAGAGGATAATGTGAAATTAGGAAATCATGTATTCATTGCATTATTTATTTTTGTAGAGATATAGGCTATTTTAAAGTGGTTGTTTTTTTACAATAATACCAACAACTGCATAATTATATATATATATATATAATTAACTCACTGGTTAGAAAGTGTATACAGTAGTTTACAAAGATAGGCTATGACAGATTATTTTATGTTTAGACATGGGGAAACCTCTCATAAGTTATGAATGCTGCTGCTAGTGTATGAATAGATATGGATTGTTCGTGTACATAGAGCGAAAGAATAAATATTTAAAGGTATATTTACGAGGGGAGGGGTTTACGCTGAGTTTGCATAAACGACTACAGCCTTATATAATCAGCTTTATCATGTTTTGTTTCTTTTATATTTCCTCATTTCGTTGAACAGTGGTAATTTCAAGTGACAACAACGTTCATTAAATTTTAACAAAACGCAAGATGTGTATCGAAACGCCACATTTTAACGAAATACTGCCTGCGTAGACTGAGCCTCTGATGACGTTTCTACAATTAGTTTGCGCGAAGATGTTTTTGACGAACACTTTACGGTATGCTTCATTTTACTCCTGTTTGCATGGTGTGTGTCGGGCAAGTTAGTTTGATTTTCGTAATGTGAAAAGAGCAATTCCTGTAAAAATGTCATGGCGGCTTTTTTAAAATTGATGCCACGATATCCAGGCAACGCGTACACTTAGAATAGCGACGTTTTTGGCTTTGTAAATCGCTATGGAGCCCTTATAGCTACAGGGTCGTCGTTCCCTGTTGTGTTTGTTAGGACGCTTTTAGTACACACCGGAAAAAAATACTCTACGAACTTTTTTTGTTTTTAACGGTAACGTGCAATATTTACGTTGACGGGAAATGGTATAGCGTATTTTTAGTTGGTAGTTCGCCCATGAGTCTGCTTCTCGTTGAATAGTCCTGAAACATGTAGGCATAGTTCATCCGCGCGCTTCGTATGCTAGAGTGTGCGTCACATCTGTTCTACGGTGGCTGAGATAGAAATGCACTTTATACAAAGTTAACGTTATTTACGTCCAGTGATGATTGAGTTGCCAGAATCACGAGCATGCCAGATCCATTTCAGCGCTGATGCCTCTAGCGGCGAGAGTGTGTATCGCAGTTATCGCTGCACATACTACCTGAACATTCAGATTTTATTATGCTGTAAAAAATGTAATAAAAAAGTGCGTGTTTGCTGTTTATTTGGCATGAATTTCTAGCATTTCTTGTAATTTATTGAAAATTACAAAAAGACTATACGTAGATGTAAAAAAGAAAAGACAAATGAAGATATATTTCTAATACGAATCACTGAGTTGATGTGGTGACATTTCCCTCCCACTTTTCACCCCTTCACTGTTTCAAACCTACGAGCACTGTATCGATGTGATCACCGTATAAATATCGATTAAAGACTCTAAAGAAGCGCTTCCACTGCCGGGCTTGGCTCTATTCAAACTGACATTGGACACACCACATTCACAGTCTATCTTTTTTCCTTTATTCACCATCTCACGATAAATGCCTGGCTTGTGTGTAGCAAAAATGAAATCAAGTGTTCTGTATTCCTTTGCCAAGGAATATCGAGGCGTTCGACACATCTCGGAAACAAAAAGGGCTCTGAATAACAGTTCTGAAGTTTGACCCGCGCCACTGGATGTTCTCCCAAAAAAACTAAAACAATATGTGAATCTCGCTTTATTGTTTTAATCCTACATTGTTGAAAATAAAGGTTGTTCGATGGTTCTTTAGTTTCAGCAAAGATCTTGCTATATGAAAAAGTTGGTATCGTAGGTTCTTTAGATCATTATTTTGGATTCTGGGTTCATTTTCTTAAGAACAACAAGAGCTCAAAGGGATCGTTCACCCAAAAATGAAAAATTTTTCATAATTTACGCCCCCTCCAAACCCTGTATGAGTTTCTTCTGTTGAACACAAAAGAAGACATTTTGAAGAATGTTGGTAATCAAACTGTTGATGGTCCCCATTGACTTCCATGGTATTTTTTTTTTTTTTTTTGCTACTCTGAAAGTCAATGGGGACCATCAACTGTTTGATTACCAACATTCTTCAAAATATCTTCTTTTGTGTTCAACAGAAGAAACTCATACAGGTTGGGAACAACTTGAGGGCGAGTAAATGATAATAAAAATTCAAATATTTGGTTGAACTATCCCTTTAAAATGGCACCAGACTGTAAAACCCTTTTTGGTTCGTATCGAAACCTTTATTTTCAAGAGTTTAGTCCCATGGTGTTTACCTCTGAGGTTTTGCTTGACATTCCAGTAACTTTGGTGAAAACGAAACAGCTCGTGAACGACCCGTCCACGAGCTCTGATAGGGTCCAAATGTTGAAATCTGAATCTAAACCATCTAAAACAGTTGAAATAGAGTCAGGACCCGGGTCCGTTGTCCTGTTCAACGCATGCACATTATCCTGAACAAACTAATATAAATATATATAAATATTTAAATGTTTTGTGATATACAGTATTATGTTCACGCCGGTTTATTTCAGTTGTTTTGATTGTAAATGTGTTTTATTTTTACCAGATGTTTGGTGTTCTTGTTGTGCACAATGATTTCTTTGGATCCACTAGTGTGAATGAATATTGATTGGTTAATGGGGTCTATTTTTATGATAAGTATTTTAGCCAAGACAAAGACCATTTTGCTTTTACTGCAGTTATTTATTTAAAGAACTGATTACCAAAGTTATTTATGTTATCCTGGATATGTGCAAACTGTCATTATAAATGAATTTAAAAGAAACTCGAGGGTCTATTATGTCAAGCTGTAAAATCATTATTATTTGCTCCAGTTTCGACTCTTGCCTTAAATGCACAAATTGGCAGCTATCTGTTAACGAATCTTCTAAAAGTGCAATGCTAATGTTCATTTTTTTTTTTAATCATGATTATCTCAAGATTTGTACTCAAATTAAACTACACTAAAATGACTATTTGCTACAATATTAAAAAAATATATAGTGACTCCCCTAATAATTTGATTGGACCATTTCTTATATATTTATATTTATTAATATTTATGACTTTCTGCTTTATTACAGCATGGCTGCAAGTTAGATATTGCTGATGCAAACAAGCTGAGACAGCTATAAGTGAAATGAATCAACAAAATCATGCGTTGTCTTGGCTTTGCTTCTTTGAACAGAACATGCGAGAGTCACTCGCTTTGGGCTGTTCAGTGATTTCGCAAATGATATTACAATTAATTCTAGACCAGAACATTAGTTTTATCTGAATCCCTCAGGCTTGTTTTTTATTCATTTGAAATGAAAACATTTTGTATGAACATTTAAAAGGGAATGTAGTGGAAAAGAAGAAATGATTTTCAGATCTTTCACAAGTAGAATTTTTTGTCTGTTTCAGGGTTTTACGGTCATATTGCCATGTAGTGTGTTCCTGTGTGTTTTTCAGCGGTGTGTGTGTGAGTGTGTGTGTACAGTGACGTACACACAGCAGATCTGGGACCACAGGCAAGGGTGGAGAAGGGTCCTGTAAATATAGCAGAACTAGTTAGTGTTGAGGTGTTTATTTTCTGTGTCAGTGTAAGTTGAATATTTTAAAAAAGATAAATAATGAGTATTCTCTATTGTGTTTCATGGTACATAAAGAAAATAATGTAGTTTTATCTTACATTTCAAATGCTTTATCTCTATGGCTTCTGCAAAACTCCCATTCCATTTTATAGATTTGTCAGCACAAAATGCAATAAACGAATACCATTTTATTACGGATTATTTGATGGAGTCTTTATTCCCTACGGTCTGTTTTCTCAGTTCTGGTCCTGAGGTTCCTAACACAGTCATTTATGTTACACACCTGATTCATATCATGAGGTCATTAGTATACAGACTCGCAGATCTGAACTGGGTGTGATTTAAAGACATTTTCCTGAGAGTGTTTTACTGTGAAGTGCTGAAAATATATCCAAACAAATCGATCTTAAATCCAGTTTCCTCTCATGTTCTGATTAACAGTTTTCCGGCACAAAATCAATCAGTCACACAAAAGTGTTCACCAAAGCAGCGTTTGTTGAGAAGAGACGGTAAGTGTTGGGATGATCTTTAATGAACTAAATACTTTTTTATACTTTAGTCATATTCCAGTAATAGTGTTTTATTGAATTAAAGTAGCAAATGTTTAGCTTCAAACAACAATGAATTTGGCATTTAATGTAAACCAGATTTCCAGTAACAAATACTTTTTCCACACTGAAAGTGAAAATGGTGCACAATGCCAAACAATCTGATCTTATGTGATGTTTAATGACGTGGAACAGGATTTTGGACCTCTGATATTTCACTATGAGCTGTGTTTCCTAACATGATGCTGCAGAAATAGACAAAGAACTTGGAAAATGTCAGTCCTTGTTGATAAGGACAATATCTGTGTTCAAAATACAGTTTGAATCCATCTGAAGTAGATCAAAAAAGTTCATCAAAGTTGTCCGAATACAAGAACAGATATTGTTCAAAATTCATGTTTAACTTTGAAAGGTTTTGATCCACTTCAAATGTTGACTACTGTAGAATAAGACTGCATTATTCCACGACAAATATTTTAAACGTAGTATGATATATGAACTCGTTATATGCGTGTGTTCAACTTTGATTTAATGTTCTTTTTCACTCAATTGTGTTGAAATGAATGGGGGTCGCAGCAAAGGACCTGTGAGAGAACAGTTCTTAATAAGAACCAATGTTTTCTTAGTGTGGAGAACATTTTAATAAACTGAAAAACCTTTTTCCATTACAAAGATTCCATGAATGTTAAATGTTCATGAAACTACTGATAAGAATATTAAGTGTAGGAGCATATGACAAAAACAATTTAACAATCAGTTTAAAATTTTAACAACAAAAAAATCACAGCAATTTTCTTTGAATTCTGACTGCCGAAATCTACAAACTCTAATTTTTCAGCAATTAACGTTGGTGCATCCAGACTGCAAATTGGGGCAAAGGTTGTGTCTTTCAGCCTTTAGTTTAGAAACAATAAAAAGCTGTGGAACATATTATAGAGAGTCAATTTTTGTATCTAAAAATGAATTTATTAATTCAGAAGTTGGCTGGTATATACAATGCACAAATTCCATATAAAACAACAGAAATTTTTTTCCCATCTATTGATGCATTACACAATCATGCTCTGTAAAGGTTTCATCTAACACATTAGAGTAAAAATAAAAATAAAACCGTAAAACTTCACACAATGCGTTTGTGTTTTTATCACAAATGACACAGGGATCAAAAAAAGAAATAATTTAAGATGATTCAGAGCAACGCCGACTTCTCTATTCTTATCAAATTTAATAATTTCAGTAATGGCGGGAATAATGTGACATGGGCGATGGATCCATGCTCTGGCCCATTCCCTGCGACGGCCGCTGCCCTTGACCCCCAGATCCCATATTCACCAAGTGGTTAATGGGGCCGCTCTGGATGAGCGTATCCAAGGCCTTCTGCACGCTGGGGTTGTCGAAGTTGATCCCAGTGCCTGCGGTGACACCCGGTCTCGGAGGGCCCGACGGCCCCGGCATACGAGCACCAGGGGGCCTTAGAGTCGGCCGAGGGTTCATCATGCTCTGAGGCTGGACAGCAGCTATTTTGGGTATGCCGGCGGCTCCGTGAGAAGACTGGAGGCCGACGCTCTGAGGGCCGAGGCTGGAGGCGTAACCCTGTGTTTGGGGAGCCTGGTTGGACACTGAAGATGCGCCGCTGCCGCTGTTGAAGATGCTGAGGATTTTAGCCTGGAGCTCTTGCTGTTGGCTGGCGGCGGTGGGGGCCGGGGCCGATGCAGGGGTCATATGGGTGGAATGGAGGGTCAGGCTGGAGTACGTGGGTTGAGCTGGCGCCGATAAAGCCTGTGTCTTCTGAGAGGGTTCGAGGGACGCAGGAGGGTGTGAACCTTGAGAGACCAAAAACAGTGAAAGATAAGGCTTGATTGGTGAAGTGTAGACCCCGATTGATATGGATTTTTGGGGGCTGATGCCGATATTAGAGAGTTAAAAAAAAGTCTGATATCGATATATCGGCCGATATTATTTAATGTGTATATTATAATGCAGTAGCAATATTATTTATGTGTATATTATAGTGCAGTACCAGTCAAAAAGTGGCCAAAAACAGTGAAAGGTAAGGCTTGATTGATAAAGTGTAAAGGTGCATTCACGCCATGTCGTAATTACCGTAACGATTCCGAAATACAGAGATTAATTTACGGTAACTATGACATGGCGTGAACACAGCAAGATACAAGATTGAGTTGAGAACTAATGAAGTTACCTGCATCAGCACCGCTTCTGACAAGACGATCACGTTTGTCTCTCAGATAGTCAATTAGCCTGGCCATCTCATCTGGAGTCATAAACCTGAGATGAAAATTTAATACAATTTCAAGGTTCTCCATGCAAATTTCGATAACAAATGAAAATGAAATAATATACATTATTTTAATGAACTTAAATTAAAACAAATGGCATGTGACCTTTAAGCAAACTTTTATTCCTTCTAGCTATTTTTCAGGTAAACAAAGAAACTAATTTTAATAGAACAAATAAAACAGTGAACCGTTTAACGATGTCATTCATTCATCCATGTCAGTTCAGTCTCTATTGGTTTCATTTTTATTCCATAAACTAATCAATTTGTTACGGAAAATTCAAACTACTTGTAATAATTCTCACAAGAGAAGCCGTAATATAGTAGTGGAGGTATGACATCAGAACCCGGAAGTCTAATTCACCACTGGTTCCTTCAAGGTTTTCCTATGGAGGTTTTTCAATTTGCGTGTAAAATAAAGCCTGTGGTAAACATAACTTTGACGTTTTATTCTTCAACGTAATGTACACATACCCAGAGAAAAAATAACAATTGTTAATTTTTGAAAACATACATTTTTAATAAGTAACTAGATAAGGCAGTTCGGGGTGAATGTGTGCAGTTAACGTTGTAGAACAAAACGCCAAAGTATCATCATGTTATGATTACCATAGCCTTTATTTTACTCAAATAGAAAAATCCTATAATAAAACCAAGTGTGTATAAAGCAGATTAGTCTTCTAGGTTCTGAGGTCATACCTGCACCATTCCATGTTTGCAGCAAATCAGCATATTAGAATGATTTCTGAAGGATCATGTGACACTGAACACTGTAATGATGCTGACAATTCAGCTTTGATTACAGGAATAAATTATATTTTAAAATACACAATTGAAAAACATTTATTTTAAATGGTAATATTTCAAAATATGACTTTATTTTGGTCAAATAAATGCAGCCTTGGTGAGCAGAAGAGACTTCTTTCAAAAACATTACAAATCTTGCTAGGGTTGGGTTTTATCACTCGGTATTTTTTAAACGGTTCTTGAACCGGTACTTAAGAAAATGAAACCGCACACACTGTCAAAAAAATAATACCCTTCTATTTACAGGGCCAAACTGGACACAATATTAACTTAAATCTTTAAACAATATAAATACAAGTTACATATGATAATAATAAATAAAACAATATAAAATAATAAAATCACATTTACATATCAAATAAAAAGATATTGTATCAAACAATGTAATAATACTGGAGATTAATAGAGATTACTACCAGGGTAATCTAATCTCGACATGGCTCCAGATTCCCATGTTTTGTCTGCTTGAACCAGTCATGTAAGTTATCTGGTCGTTGTACTACGGCAGCGCTTAGCGAGTTTGGTATTTCGTTCCCACTGCGTCTTAGCTATGCAGCGTTAAGTGAACCTATGAAGGAGAACGTCTCTGGTTACTGTAACCAATGTTCTCTGAATAGGGAACGAGACGCTGCGTCCTCGCGCTGCCGACAAGCTTCCCTTTTAGGCAGAGAAATCTGAGGAGCAGATGGCGGGCGCGCCAATATAATATGACGACGTAAGAGCGTCGAGGCGCCGCCCACACCATCAGCCAATGCATTGGCATGATTCTATATGGGCTTCAGAAAATCAGCACAGAGCACGCATGCGAGACAGAAGAGACTGTGCTCTAAACTGTATAGCGCGCACGGCGGAGAGGGAGAGAGCAAGAGCGAGAGACCGTGCGTGTGTGCGTCATGAAGCGCATGCAAGTAATAGAGTCAGGCACCGAAATCTTCGTTCTTATTCGGTCTGGTTACTACCGTTTACGTCGGAACAGGTTCCCGATTGGCACCGCGTTTCGGTACCCAACCCTAAATCTTACACGCCACAAACTTTTGAACGGTAGTTTGTTGACCTACCTGCCCTCCGACAGCAGTGTGATGGGGGTCAGAAGGGAGACGGGATGGCCCTCTCTCTCGTGTTCTCTCATCAGCACATCATCGGCCATCTTGGCCGCCTTCCTCGCAATCTCGTCCCTTTCTTTATTGCGGTGTTCAACTTTAAAGGATTCAAAGTTGTGGGCCACCAGCACCATGGCATCCTGCATGGGCATGTTCCTGTGTTCTGCAAGAGAAAGGGATCTTGTGGTAAAACGTTCATTATAGCTTAAATGGATTGTAGTCAGAATGGAGCGCAGTACGAACATACCATTGTATATTAAGAGTGTTTTGCTAGTGGTTTTGGTTCAAGACTATACACGTCACATTGGATTTTTCAGCTTAATGATGATATGCAAGTAAATTGGCATCAAATATCAAACTCTTTGTGGAAGGATACATACCTTGCGGGGTCCCAAAGAGGATGTTGACCGTACAGGAACGATGTACTTGGTGCTGCTGGGTGATTATAATGGCAAAGGGTGTACGAGCCCGACTTACATCCTCCAGAGCTTGGGTCAAGGATACTTCAGTATTCAGGAAGATGAGATCCACAACCATACCCAGATCCCGAACCTTCCTGCCCACCGTCTCAGCATATTCCCTGCACACAAGCACGGAGCAGATAATGTCACTGTCTCTAGGAAGTAATTTCTTGTTAAAGATGCTTTAAGAAATTTAGTCGCTGGACTCACTTTTGCAGCTTGTTGACGACTATGACGGAACAATCCACTGGTCTCTCAGCATCATAGCGCCTCTGCAGCTCTTCATAATATTGACGGTAAAGTTCGTTCCTACGGCGCTCTTCTGGACGCACACGCTCATCTGTAAATTCAGAACTTAATGCTTAGCAATTCTGTGAGCAAAACTGTGAACCTATAAATTCAACTCTTCCACCATAAACTAAGCCAACTGAATTACCAATGCTGCTAACGGTGACTGTTAGAGCATTACCTCTACCACAAACAAAACACTACTTAGGAAAACTCAAAACAACCAAGAATGTGCCTGTATTGAATTTTATATATTTAAAGTATGCTAAAGATCTTTCCATTGTGATATTTTCATAATACAATTCACAAAATTCTCGTTACCTTAAAGCAAAAACAATGGCAGTATTTGTTGTACTGCCTTTCATGACATTTATTTAAATGGATACATGTTGAATTTTATTAAATTGTCACAACGCAAAAAAAACAAAACTTGACCTTCAAAACGGGATGAATTTTTTTCAAGCAAAATATTAGCTTTATTTCAAAACAGTTTTAAATGTCAAACCAACCCTCTGACTCTCTCCTGCCATTCCAGGGTTCTCTGAAGCGCTCTGGGTACGGCTCGTCTTTCTTCCGATAATACTCGTAATCTCCACGGTAATAACGATCGTAACCTTCCTCTCTGTGGAAACACAGTAATAGTTAGATGAGGTGATCCTGAAAGCAAAAGTGATTGAAATGCAAAACTACAAAATAAACCAAATGCATTGTGTGTGCACCTGTAGGAAGGATCTTTCTCCCTGGTCTCTGACGCCCTGTATCTGTCTTCGGCTGGAGGGGCTCGAGCTTCATGATCACGAGGTGGCCCGGGACGTGACTCACGACTTTCCCCCCTCATCTCTCGACTGTCACGGTGGTCGCGAGAATCTCGCCCATGCACCGGGGACCGAGAACGAGGACGGGGCTCCCGACTGTCCCCGTAAGCGCTGGATGGCCTGAACAGACAAAATACACCTAGTCAACATATGCCAACTAAACACTTTAGCCCCAAAACAGCTCTATTAGACAACTCAGACTAATTTTACTATAAAGTACTTAAAAATAGTTACAAAATGTTAGTCAAATGGTAAACATGGAACACTTTTTATTTTTATAAACGGTAAAAAATAATTTCTACCAGAAAATCTCATTCATTTATACGCTTTCAGAGTTTAGCGACAGCCAGACACAGTTGCAGGAGAGCATAGAAATTAGAAGGTGGTGCCATTTATTAATCCTATCTTTCACAAAATTCACTTCATTTCGCTTTTTAAAAAAAATGCTGTTGCAAACTCTGTATTTAGCTCTCTCCAAAAACGAATGTAATGGCAAACATTATCTTTTTGAGGTTACCATTAGTATCCTTTAGTTCCATTGAGTTTCCAAGTCAAATTTATGTAAAAAAGAGAAGCAGGATTCACATGGTGATAATAATGCTTTTTTTATTTTGTCAAATCAAAATCATTTTTGTACTTAAATTAATGCTGGGAGCATGTTTTTTTATTTTTATTTAAAACGTTAGCATAAACCAATGCGATGAACCGCAACTCTGTTCCACGTCAGTGCAATAAAGTTATTTTTTCTTTTATAATCGAGGAGGTGATGAAGAATGGACTGGAAACCCAAACAACAACCTCCAAATATAAATTATATCCAATTGAATGAACGACTGAAATTGCTTAAATTATTAGTTTTAATTGTTTCCTCCATCCCATCTGAACACATGAAATAATTAGGATTTTGAGTGTTTTAAGAAGGAAGCAGCGGTTGCCAGTTGACGATTTTGAAAACAGTGCATAGTAAGTGTACAGAATAAGTAACACACCGTTTAGACACAGACACACCAAGGGAAACGCACTCAAATTACCCTTTCAACTTTATTTCAGTTAATTCTGATACAACTAAAAGTGAGGAAAAGGGAAAGAAAAAAAATGGAACAAACTAAAAATCGAAGAGCCACGAGAAATATTGATTGAACCGATTTTGCGCACCCGACAACGATATTGATGTACTCTAGCGCTTTGGATGATTTCCTTTGTGGAGGGAAAAACGTTTACCAAAATTCTCGATAGATGTCGTCTTCATTAGCAAAAATCCCAACGATACTTTACCTGCGTGGAGGGCTTGACCTGGGTTTATTCTGTCGTCTCTCCGCTGCCATATTTACATCTGAAAATAAACCAATCCAAACGTTCAACATGACAAAAGACGGAAGTATTTCAGAGCCAAACGAGTTTTTCTTTTTTTACTGAGAGGATGAACATTTAACATTGTTGCGTTTAAATTATAAGCATTTCCAAAGTTTCAATAGCAGTTGAAAGTAAATACTACAATGTGGGGAAAAAGCAGTAAAGGATCTAGTAAACCTGTGCGCCATGTGTACGTCAGTATTTGAGATTCCCCAGCTGTAAACACTTATGAAATACCTCTCTCGACTAAACCACCAACAATAACTGGAACTTTGCACAAATAGTGTAATGGGCCAGTGAACTTAAAATAAATAAAAAACCACTGTCATCAAAATTACAGTACCGTTGTATGATTTTAACAAGATTGTAATTACAGACAAAAAGAACCAGTGAAATGGGAAAACATTGGGACTTTAATTAATTTCAAAAAGTCAATATGTAATTATTTGTGAAAAGTGCCAATTGGATTTATAGCTTTTATTTATACATTAATATCTAAACGTCACAAACAAAAACTCAGAGTAGAAGAAAAAAAACTAGGCCCTAATATGCAATTAACATAAGGACATTTGAAGTTAAAGCTTGGCTTTATTAGATTCACCACATTGCAGTTATTACAGTAAAATTAGAATCATACAATTAACTGGCCCTAAGTTTTATTTCTCTGAAAGTTAAAATTTAAAAAGTTTGATGTAAAAACTGCTCAAATTACGTCAATGTTTAAATACTAAATCAGACCTTACCTAGTTTATAACCTCTATAAATTCGAGCGTTATGTCCGGCTTTAGCAGCCTCGGCATCCTCCACTCGCTCAAACTGCACAAATCCGTACCCACGAAACAGGGACAAAGCTGAAAAAGGGAACAATCATTTCGTTTTACGCAAAAAAAAGGCGTTTGTTGGTGGATTTTTGGCCTAAGCTTCCCTTGCTTTCTGAAAATCGCAACTAAAGTCTAAAGAACGGTGGATAAAACAAATTAAAACTGCAGCGAACACTATAAAATACTATTTTTCCGAAACGTCAAAATAAGTCGTTGAATTTATACGCTACTAACCCTGTATTTTCCCATATGGCCTGAACAGATCCTCCATGTCCTTCTTCGCCATGTGCGCCGTGGGCAAATTTCCAACAAAAATCCTTCGCTCCAGGTCACGAGGGTCATTGCTGTTGGTGGTGTACGAGGGTGGCGTACCACTCCGACTTCTTCTGTGCGACATGCCTCTACGAGCTTTAGGTTCAAAGGCCCGTTTTCAAGGAACGCTTGCAGTTGATTTTAGATTCAAGACTATTTGATTAGCTATATTTCCCCCAAGGTCTTGAAATTGACGATGCATCGACATGTAAGAAAAGAGAGATTCCAGAGGTAAAATGTCTGGGCAAAGTAACAAAACACTGCAAGTCTTAGAAAGTCAACATGAAATCAAACTTGACCAGATTTACTTTAATGCACATTCAGGTCTGAATGAATAATCATTCAACCAATCTACTTTCTCTAATCTGTATGTTGACTTTAAAGACAAACTTGAGATCCTTCACAACAGGTAGAATTTTTAAGTACAGTGTAAATCATACGCTGTGTGTTTTGCTGCCGGATTAAGTGACAAAAACACGACTATTTACTTAATAAAGTGTTGAAAAAGTTGTCTTAGTGAGCCCTTGATCGCAGGAGGCCTAGAGTTTTCCAGCTCACTTCATGTCCGTAACATTCTCATGCAAACACGCAGCTGAGATTGCACTCGCCGATTTTTAAATGAAATCTTTCTTAAGTATTTGATGAAAGATTGTGGGTGAAGACGAAAGGAAAACCTGTTGGATGAACTGACCAGGAACATGTTTCCACGGAACACGCGACGGAAAATATGGGACCTTGGCGTTGAAGGTAACCACAAATCTTGAATTGTGCCAACCAAATAGACAAAAGATCATGGGGATAAACATAAAATGCTCCCCAAATCACTTGCAGGTTGTTCAAAGTTTAAAAAAAAATTCTTATGTCGGTATCCACAACATAGAAGGCGATGTTTGAAGAAAATGATGATGAAGGAAATCATCCGAAAGGAATCATCAAGCACTTTCTTGGCCCACTCGTTATTGTGCATGTTCTCAACATAGCAGATGGAAGTTAAGAGCCTCACGGATGCTGTTGTCTTTGTGGTCCCCTTCAGAATTCTCAGAGACACTTTGGTAAGTTGCAAAACAATCATTATACTCTTTTCCAAAGGTGTGCAACACCTTACCAGACAAATGTTGGCCGTTCCACCTTAAAAGTTTTTTTTTCTTTTCTCAAGAATATCAAAGTCTGAAAAATCCAACAATGGAGAGTGAAAAACCGTGTAATTTTATGGGTTTGTTTTACTTTAAGGTCAATTGAAATAATAAAATCCGAAAATTTACATATAACATTTTAATGTGTTCTAGTGTTTTTCACAATTTAATGAACAGGCGTTCTTTATACTCAAAACAGGCTGAATATTAAAAAGTATTTTCTTGTTAATTATGATTGACACTTGATGATTCAGGACTTGGACACTATTACAATATTTAATACGTTAATATTAAAACTTAAATTTGTTAACGTGTAAGTTACAGCCAGAAACAAACCAGTTCCTACTGGTCTCACGTTGTTCAAAGAGTCAAAACAATAAAATGCAACTGTAAAATTTCTTGTAATTCAATATTTTAATTGTTACACTGACTATCAGCCTCCATTGTCTTATTTACAGGACTTCTTATTACTCAAAAAAGGAGAGCCACAGAAAAAGGACCGCGCGAGCCTCGTCGGCGCCACAACAACCCTTCCGCCATTTTGTGACCGTGCAGCGACGTCAGTCAAAGTCAAACCGCGTAAAAGAATGAGAAAATATTACTGCAAACGATATAAACCGCGTGTTCACAAGAAAATGATGCAGATTGTGCACACATAAAAGCTGCAGGGAAGACCGCGCACACTTTGCCAGGTGTGGTTTTCGAAAGGACGCCATGTTGCTCCGTAACTCCACACAGTTGATGCTCCGCTGCTCTGAAATTCGTTCGTTTGAGTCTGTTTTTTTGATCATCGCGTTGTTGAAACGATTCGAACATTGTATTCTTAGAACCAAAACTAGCTTCACGGCCTTTAACAATAAAAAAAGATTAATTGATTATTCGACTAATAGGTCAGCTAGCAAACTAGCTTACATTTTATAACAATGGATGCAGTTGGGAGCACCAGAATTTCACATTCCTGAGAAGAGTTTTGTCGGATCAAATCCTTACCGTTACCATGTGAACCTGGAAAATATCCGGCGATTTTCCTGCGTCGTCCTGTTTGTGCAAAAAATCACAATGAATGTTCAGCTACAAAACTGCCGCAACCTTGCGGGGATGATCCTGTGCGGAACTGCGTGTGAGTCTTCTTCTTCTTCTTCTTCTTTAAGAGTTTTATGGCGGTTGGCAAACCAGCTAAAAAGGTGCATTTACCGCCACCAACTGGACAGGAGTGTGAAGCGTCAATAGCGTTAAGCAACTTATCCAAAAAAAAAAAAAAAAAAAAAAAAAAAAAAAAAAAAAAAAAAAAATCTATTTAACTATATCCTGTCAACCAATCCTGTTTCCCTTAGATATCTTATTAAAGCACTATACACCCTTTTCTCTTTTTGTGCGTTTTGAAATATGCTATCTAATGTCAACGTATTAATGCCTAAGTATTCTAATGTTTCTATTAAATTGCTTCTTTCTCTATTGTATCCTGAACACTGAATCAACACATGTTCAACTGTTTCTGACAATCCACATTTATCACAATTCCCCGATTCTCTTTTCCCAATAATAAATAATGAGTAATTAAGTCCTGAATGCCCTATTCGAAGCCTAGATATAATAGAATCTTCCTTTCTGCTTCCGTATTTCTTTCTCTCAACCCCAACTTTGTTTTGAATTTTATACAAATGTCTACCTTTTGTCTCCTTATCCCATTTCTCTTGCCAGATCTTATTTAGAGCAGATTTTATTAATACTTTAACTTCAGTTTTACTCAGAGATACATTAATGTCTATTACATTACGTTTTAAAGATCTCTTTGCCAGCTGATCCACCTCCTCATTACCCTCTACTCCCACATGTGCTGGAACCCAAAGAAATGAAATACTTACTCCTATTCTGTATATTCTGTACAAGTTTTGTAACACTTCATACAAAATATCCTGCCTAGAGGCTGACTTTCCACTATTTATACTCATTAAAACTGAATAGGAGTCTGAACAAATCACTACATCCATTGGTCGAACTTCTTCCACCCATTGAAGTGCCATTAAAATCCCAATCATTTCTGTTGTATATACCGAAACATAATCTGTAATTCTCTTTTCAATACTATATTTAAAATGAGGAATGTAAACTGCTGCTGCTGTATGTCCATTGTCTGGGTTCTTAGATCCATCCGTAAATATCTGGATACTATTGAAATATTCCTGATTTAGATGCTGTTTCACCACTATATTCTTTGTTATGTATATTTCCTTTATTTGCATCTTTTCTTTCAATGTTAAATCTACATATGGTTTAGGGAAAAGCCATGGTGGTATAGAAGGTATTACCAGTGTGGGACTAATATTTATATTACTTATTTCTATGTTCTGGGCTTCTTTTTCTACATTCCATCCAAAACTTTTTATTTCTCCTTTTCCATACTCCCAGCACTTTTCTAGGACCTTTTTCACTGGATGATTCTCTTTGTGTCCCTTTATATTACTCCAATATGACATTTTTAATTGTAACCTCCTAACATCCAGAGGCATTTCTGCCATTTCTACCTGCATTGCTGGAATAGGGGATGTTCTGAATGCCCCACAACTTATTCGTAAAGCTTGCGACTGGATAATATTTATTGTCTTTAACCTGGATGCTGATGCTGAGCTATATACTATGCAACCGTAATCTATTACTGGTCTGATTATTGCACAATATATTCTTTTTAATGATTGCCGACTTGCACCCCAATCTACCCCTGCCAGACATCTTAAAACATTTATTCCTTTTTTACATTTATCAATTATTTTCTTTATGTGACTGTCAAATTTCAATTTTGAATCCATCCACAACCCCAAATATCGAATTTCCGATACTTGCTCCAAAGTTTGATCATATAGTTTTAATTTTATTTGTGGGCTACTCTTCTTTTTTGAGAAACAAACAACTTGCGTTTTTCCTACTGACAATTTGAAACCCCATTTGTTTACCCATTTTTCCACTTCCTCTACTGCTCTCTGCATGCTTTTCTCAACAAATTTAACATTCCGTCCTCTTTTCCACATGGCTCCATCGTCTGCATAGAGGGATTTACCTATTCCTTGTCTTACCTGAGAAAATATATCATTTATCATTATATTAAACAAAATGGGGCTACAAACACTACCTTGAGGAGTACCGTTATCTATTGTATATATTTTTGAATAACTTGAACCGATCTTGACCTGTATTGTACGCTTGAAAAGAAAATCCATTATCCAATTATATAACCTTCCTTTAATACCTATTTTATCCAACTTAATTAATAATCCCTCCTTCCACAACATGTCGTATGCTTTTTCCACATCAAAAAACACTCCAACCAATACTTCTTTATTTACAAAGGCTTTTCTAATTTCTGATTCTAGACATATGATAGCATCCATTGTATTACGACCCTTTCTAAATCCACTTTGATGTGGGCATAAAAGATTTTTATTTTCTATTATGTAATTTAATCTAGCTATTACCATTCTTTCCATGATTTTACACAAGTTTGATGTTAGTGCAATTGGTCTGTAATTAACTGCTCTGGAATGATCTTTCCCAGGCTTAGCTATTGGAACAACTACTCCATGTTTCCAGGAAGAAGGGAGTTTTCCTGTCTCCCATATTTTATTGAACAAATTTAATATTAAATTCAATGATACATCTGATAATTTCTTTATCATCTCATTACATATTTCATCCTTTCCTGGAGATGAATTTCTTAAACCTATAAGTACCTGTTTTAGTTCATACAATGTAAAAACTTCCTCCATAGTACTTTCAGAGGGCCTTCTTTGGACCATGATATTAGGATTTTCTCTTATCGTTTGCTCTCTTATCCTTCTCATTTCCTCTGATATATTACAATTACTGTGAATCTTTACAAATGCTTTTGCTAATACCTCTGCTTTTTCACTTTCAATAGTTATACATTTATCCTCATCTATTATTACAGGTATATTCCTATTAAATGTATTCCCTCCCATTTTCCTAATCATACCCCATAATTCTCTTATATCTACACTCTCCCCAATTTCATCACAATATTGTCTCCAGTAATTTCTTTTAGCAGATCTAATTACTTTTCTAACCGCTGCCTGAGACCTCTTATATTTTATTACATCCTGAAATGAATATGTTTTCTTGACATTTTTAAACGCTTTATTTCTAACTGATATTACTTCACTGCATTCCTCTGTCCACCATGGTACATTTTTTCCTTTTCTTACTCCTAAACTTTTCCCAATTACCTCCTCAGCTGTACTACAAATGATCTCAATAATTGTATTATTTAATTCCTCTGGTTCTTGGTTATCAATTACCATTCCTAACATTTTAGCCTCACTTACTTCCTTAAACTTTTCCCAGTCTGCTGTTTTAAATTTCCACCTGGGGATTTCCTGTTTTATATTTTGTTCCACTTCTATACCTACTACACATCTGATGGGGTAATGATCACTACCTATTGTATTTTGATCAAGCACTTCCCATTTGCATTGTCTTGCCAGACTTTGAGACACTATAGTTAAGTCTATTACTGACTGATGACCTCTTGCAACATCTATCCTAGTTGCTCTTCCATCATTTAAACACACTAGATCATTATCATCTAAAATATTTTCCACTATTTTTCCATTATGATCATTAACTTCACTACCCCACATCGTATTATGTGCGTTAAAGTCACCACACCACACTAATTTAAAACTTCCCTCACCACAAGCTTTTTGTCTTAAATCTTCTTTAAGCCTATCACATGGATTATAAAAATTAATTATTCGTATTTTCTGATTTTTTGTACATACCTCCACCACTATCGATTCAACTTCTCCATTCACATCTATCTCCCGAAATTCGATTTCTTGTTTAATTAGAGTTACTACACCACCACCATTTATTATTTTCCTATCATTACGTAATACTGTATATTGGGGAACGACAAATTTTAAATGAGGTTTTAGCCAAGATTCTTGTATGCAAATAATATGAGGTTTTTCTTCATATCCATCAATATATTTTTTAAATTCTTGCCCATTTGATATTAAGCTTCTTGCGTTCCACTGCAATATTATCAGTACCATTATACATCTCCACATGCAGCCTGCGAGTTTGTTATTTGCATCTTTAATTTCTCATTTACCTGTTCAACTGTTAATCCCTCTGCCTGCAAGTACTTTTCTGCTGCTCTAATTATTATTCTTATTCTCTCTGTTCGGCTTTTTGTTTGTGCTGAGCAATTTATTACATCCGCCATAAAGGTGATAAGTGCCAGTTTGTCTACATTGATAAAGTTAGTAGGTCTACTTATTTCCTCTTGGGTCTGCCTCTGTATTCTTTGTTCATCTTCACTCTGTTGTGCATTCCTTTGTTCTGTTCCTTTGACTCTTTGTATGGCCTCAGCGTAACTTATTCCTTCTGTAATTTTAACATGTTGTATCTTGACAGCATTCTTCCTCACCTGACAACCTCCATATGCCGCACTATGCTCCTCTCCACAGTTACAGCACTTTAGTTTCGCTCCTTCTTCACATTTCCCATACTCATGATTACCACTACATCTTGTACACCGTTGTCTCCCTTTACACACCGATGCCACATGTCCATATTTTTGACACTTGTAACATCTCAATGGAGGAGGGGTGTATAGTCTTACTGAATAACTCATAAATCCTAGAAACACTCTTTCTGGCATTTTAACCTCGTCAAAATTCAGCATCACCGACAAGCTATCCATTTTCTCCTTATTATTGATGTACTTTAGTCGTTTGACTTCAATCACTGAGGCGCCTGATATGCTTTTTTTGATTACCTCTTCAGACATACTAGTTGGAATTCCTGTGATCACTCCTCTCATCCATTTTTTCTCTCCCATTACAGAACAATTTACTTTTTGTCCCATCAAAGTTTTTAGCCCTAGAGCTTTCTTTTGTTGATTGCTATCTTTACAGACCAGCATCAGTTTACTTTCCTGTAATCTCCTAGCATTCTCTATATCTCCAATCGTTTCTTTCAACGCCTTTGACAGTTTTAAAGGATTCAAAGAGCTTATATCCCCTGTCATGAATTGTATCATTACCTTATATTCCTCTTTCCTCCTTCTCGTCATATGGTTTTCTCTCTCACTATCCGTACCCGATACTTGATTAACACTCTTCTTCCTTTTCCGATTTTCTACTAAATTCCATTCATTTTGTTTACAACCTTTAATCCCACCGCCAGTATCTTCTTCCATCTCCGGATCACTTCCGGAACTACCGTCACTTCCTTCCATCAACGCTCCAGTCACTGCCCAGTGTTTGCCAACCTACCCCGGCCCAATGTCTGAATCGAGCACACTCCCGCTTTACCAGATCCACAGAAGATTCGACGCTGCCACCCACAGGTCTCAGAGCATCTACTCCACACTCATGTGTGCTGCTTACTTCTGCCTCCTTCCTCCTGCGTGTGAGTCGCTTAGAGAGACGGTGTTGATGGCGCTGTTTTCAAAATAAAAGTACCTGCGCTAAAGTTCCTTTGTGAACAATAATTAAGCTACAAAAAATTATCCTTTGAAAAAGAATCTTTCATTTCTGTTTGGACAGACTTAAAAATGAAAAAAAGGAAGTACATGATATATTCCATACATAGACAATCAAAATACATTTATCATATATTAATTTTTCATGTACTTACTAAACAGTACACAACGTATGTGTATAAGGTATCCAAGGTGCAATACTGACCTCAATTATAATATGAAAACAGAAATAGATATTTATATATAAGAGAGTTTACAGTTTCTTTGTGCGTTTTAGTATACACTTTTATTTTGAAACGGTAAACGAAAATAATCATATCCTTGGAACAACATTGAGGAAAACATATACAGTTAATTACATTTTTGAAAGAAACAGGTCTGATGGAGCGAGTGTAAAGGTTATAGCTAAATATATATATTTTTTCTCCTCCCCTACATTCTGCCAAATCTTCTGATCCACACTCCCGTTTAGTAGGTGGCGGTATTAAGCTTGTCTGCCAACCACCATTAAAAACACAAGATGAAGAAGAAACCCATCATGTGACTTCATCACGGGAAAGTTGAAGTCACATGAATTGTGGGTCTTCTTAAACACTTTACTGGTCGGTTTACATTTTTGTTCCCACAGCTGGAATGGTAAGACTAAAATAATTACACTATGGATAAATTTTAAGCTGTCTTTTGCTAAATAATACGTGCCTAGTTTTTCTGTTTTGATTGCCACCGTCATATAGGATAAACACTTAATTTCCAAGGTTATACAGCGTTCCCTTTGGTTTTTGGTGACACTTTTGCTTCATATTGTTATAATTGGTGATGTTTGATTTATTGTGAGGTTTGGTCGGTAAGTGTTGCTGTGTTTCAGATGCATCTTGTGTTGGTGTGTTTGCTGCTGGGGGTGCTGGAGGTTTCTGGAGCTCCAAATGTAGATGAAATCAAATATCTGCCTGGACTTTCAAAACAGCCCAGCTTCAAGCATTACTCTGGATACTTCAATGTAGCGGACAACAAGCACCTCCACTACTGGTCAGTAGGAATGGCTGATTTTCACTTTCACTTTCATTTAAATGGACCTAGGATCTTTTTTATTTCCCATATGTAATTGTCCAGTGTTAATGTGTTCTGCTCCACTTGATCAGGTTTGTTGAGTCTCAGAAAGATCCGGCCAATAGTCCAGTTGTTCTGTGGCTTAACGGAGGACCAGGATGCAGCTCCATGGATGGTTTGCTCACAGAGCACGGCCCTTTTCTGGTGAGAAGTCACAGCACCTCATTATAAAACCATACTATTTAAAATACAAATGCTTTATATATATACATACATATATACATATACATATACTGTATGTATGTACATGTAATTTTTTTTCTTTTTTACAGATACAAGATGATGGAGCAACTCTAGAATATAATCCTTATTCTTGGAACAAGGTATGGGTTCTGTCTTTATTTTATTTTTTTAATTAGTTAAGTATTTCAGCTTTACCAAATGAGTAATTGCTATGGTGTGAAATGAGGAAGTCACAGGGACAGTTTTTATCTTAAGCAGCATTTTCAGTAACCGGACTATGACACTTCCTTCATCCAGTCACATGCTCTTATGCTCTTATATTCTTGGCTATAGCAAACTGGCTTTATTGTATTAAATAAAGGGTGTGCAAATAAACTCTTTTTTTTTTAAATCATTGGACTACATAAAAAGAAACGACATGACGTTTCTGCATTCATACAAATAAAGAAACAATGGTGTGTCATTTCTTTTTACATTTTTAAATAAAGAGTTTGTTTGGACATTTTATAACATGGATGTTTTAGAAAGTCATGAGTCTACATAGATAAATATGGGGTGTTTTTCCAGATTGCAAATGTCTTATACCTGGAGTCACCAGCAGGAGTCGGCTTCTCCTACTCAGATGACAAGATGTACACAACAAATGACACAGAGGTATGATTCAAATCATATTGCCTTTAAAGAAGCAATCGCATTGCATAGTACAGATAGTGCTTGATTGCACTAGACAAAAAAAACTAAAATGGTAACTACGTGAGCGCTGACTTTTCCAGGTGGCCATGAACAACTACTTGGCCCTGAAAACGTTTTTCCAGTTGTTTCCTGAGTTCAGCAAGAATGAGTTTTTCCTGACTGGCGAGAGTTACGGGGGCATTTACATTCCCACACTGGCTGAGATAGTCATGGAGGACAGCAGCATCAATTTAAAGGTAGAAGGGGCTTCATTATAACCATCCTGTCCATAAACAATAGAGACATTGAGTGTCTCGATCCATGTGATTCTGGATTACGTGTGTATTTGTGTCTTGTAGGGAATTGCGGTTGGAAATGGCTTGTCCAGCTATGAGCTAAATGACAATTCATTGGTGTATTTTGCATACTATCATGGGCTTCTTGGCACCAGGTACAGTGTTTTCTCACCTATGACTCTTCATATTGCTCTATTGAACATGCACTGTCATTTTATATATTGATGATTGCTGTAAAGACATCAATATTACTGTTTCTCATACTTTTTAGTGTTTAGTGTGGTGTGTTTTTGTATTTCAATCTTTAGTATGTGTTTTTTATGTCTTATTTATATATTTGTTCTAGCTTGTGGAATAACCTGCAGACGTTTTGCTGCAAAGACGGAGTGTGTAACTTCTACAATAACCAGGATGTGAACTGCTCGGATTCTGTAAGTTGAAGTGTTTACAAATGGTTTGAGATGCATAAAGTGTCCTATATTCTTTATTTACTGCATCTTTTCTTATCTTTCTATAACTCTTTAGCTGAAAACAGTTCAAGACATTGTCTACTCGTCAGGGCTCAACATCTATAACCTGTATGCAACCTGTCCAGGAGGTGTTCCTGAGAGACTAAGGTGAGTATGAACCAGTTACACGTGACATTCCTTTGAATGTGTTTTTTAAAAGGTCATTTTGTTATGCGTTTTGAATCCAGCTTTGAAAATGGCCAATTTGTGATCCGTGACTTGGGCCACCACTTCCTCAACCATCAATGGTCCAAATTACAGAACAAGGTAAAGAAACTGATTTGTGGGTTGCTGTTATATGTATGTGTGTGTATATATATATATATATATATATATATTTATATTAGTTAGGGGGTAACGGTTTAGGACCCATAGACCAGATGTTTGAAAGAAGTCAGAATTATAATAAATTGAAGAAAAATTTTACTGAAGATAGTTTGCTGTTTCATCAGCAGAAGTCAGCTTCAAGTTTCACACAGGAGTTTGTAGGCTGCCCCGCTTACAGTTACAAAGATCACAGCAGTTATACCCTTCACCAAGGTCTAAGCTACGTCCTCACTTCAGGTTGAATGATTCTCATTGGCTAAGAAATAGATAAACATAGTAATTTTCCACACATATTCAGATAGATTGAAGCATATCTCCATGGATTATGCAGCTGACACTCAGACCCTGAAGTTAGGCACGTCGTGACCTTCCAGGTCGCAGATTTGGGTTGCTGGGCGTCAGCCGGTCCAGAACAACAACTCAATCTACAATAATGCCAGTGGTTCCTTAACCTGTAACCAATAAGACCAACACACAGCTTTTCCAAGGTTGGATTTGGCCAGGCTCTAACTATAAACAGGAGAGTATTCTCAAAACATCAAGATAATACTTTAATAAGATAATACGATAACTCTTTCTTTCTCTCAAGGAGAGCTACACCTTTAATCTAACTGGAAAGTAAGGCTTTAACAAAGAGATTGTCCCTTAAACTATAGACTTCATTGACCCCTGTGACCACAGTTGTCAGAGTACCCTAAAAATATTTTTTTTTCTGGAAGCCAGGTTAAATGAGCTAGCACTGTTACTGCATTCATATCAAATACAGACATTAGAGAATACATGAAAAGAATATTTCAGTAATCACACTGGTAGCTTCTAAAACAAAGTAAAATCTCACAAGCCTAGAGAAGTCATTCAACTCATGTGATATTTAGAAGGAAAAATATTGATTAATACCTTGATTATAATCACTCATTACATATACATTGATGCAGCAGTTTATTCCAAAATCCACCCCTTCAATATATATGGTCCTTTCTACAGAATTGGTGCAAACTGCTGTCTCACAACCAAAAAACACATTTAAAAAGTATTTAAGTATTCAAATTTTAGATGTTTACAAAGATCCTTCTATTATCTATGGAATCCCACAATAATATTTAAAATATCAGTAAGCTTAAAAAAAAAAAAAAAAAAAATATATATATATATATATATATATATATATATATATATATATATATATATATATATAAAAATCATAATTTATTGGGTCATTTTTATGTCACTACCGAAACCGTGTGTGTTTTAGTCCATTGGCTGAGACTGATTTTAACCACACCCCTAGTTTTTTTCTAATCAGGAAAAATGTGTTCAAAAGTCTGAAAATCATCACAAACTAAACGTCACTACTAAACACATTTTTTCTGCAATTAAAGGTATAGCGGAGGATTTTCTTTTTCCGGGTGGGTAGCCTATGCTATTGGTCCACCTAAGTGTCAATCATTCTGGTGATATGTTTACGTAAGGCCGTCGTAAGTGCTCGTCCCTTCTGCGCATGCGCACTTTCAGGTGTATTATGTGTGATGAGTTACGGTTTCAGCCATTCCTTATAAAATGGCTGAGGGTCGAAAGAGAAAAAATGTATACGAAGTGTATGATAAGAAGAGAAAGGCTGCAGAATATAGAAACAAGACCAGAGAGAATATTTCACACGCTGGCATTCGCTAAAAGCACAGGTTGGGCTTCCCACTGATGCCGCAGTCGCGAAGATTCTACTAGACAGGTAAAGTTTGTCATACTATTTGGAGAAATCCATTTAAAATCACTGCTAGTAAAAGTTAATGTAAGCTATGATTAGCGATGCTAGCCCTGGCACAAGTCATGCACCGCGTAGACACGGTAAACATCTCAATTTGTCTAAAGTAGCCTTGTGATCAAATGGTAAATGGTATCACGCTGAAATATTCTTAAACCTTGTGTGTTCATTTTCGATAATTACAAGGTGTTCACCATAGTATTTATTACACAAATGCAACAAGGTACTTCTCCATTGCATATCATGTCTTGAGTCCTCGGTCACTCAACACGTTTAATAGGCGTTTCCTCTCGGGAGAAAATAGAGTGTTGCGCATGTGCATTTTTAAAAAAATTGGAGAGGGCGGGTCTTCTCTAAAATTCGGAAAGATCCTCCGCTATACCTTTAAGCAAACCTTTTTGGGTGTTATTCCATAAAATTGAGTTTGTATGTGTGTACAACTGTTCAGAACTGTGCTAGGTAATCATCTGCTAATTATCATCTTTGAACTAGGCTCAAAAGTATCTAAAATTGTCACTACCGAAACAAAACATGTCATCATTTGTTTTGGTAGTGACAAAAGGGAACACAAAATAATTTATTTGGGTGAAATAAACAATTTTAGTACAGTTATGCAAATCATTAGTATCTTTGTATGTTTTAGTATTGTTTTAGTATGCATGTTAAAATTCTGTAATGTGATGTGATCGCTACCAAAGCATTACTGTCACAAAAATGTGCCGTCACGACCCAAACATGGATGTTTTGTCTAAAATAAAGTATATTGAATTATCAACTAAGATGTTGTTATAGTGTTTGGTTCAATGTATATTCTAAACTAATGAATCCATAAGTTTGAAATCAGTATTATTAACTTTGCATTAAAAATGCAACAAATCTTATAAATAATACTTGAAATATTGTTAAAATTGTAATAGTTATTGATTTACCTGTGAAAACTTTTTTTAAAAATAGCAAAAAATATATTTACAAGGTAGATGTAAACAAAATATTAATAGGTCTATATAAGCCGCCTTATTAAATTATTTATTATGTGTTTCGGTAGTGACAAATTTGGGAAGAGGAAAAATATTCCAAAACTTTCTGAAAATACAATATGATAATTAACTTCACAATTAATAGAAATGTGTACCTTGGATATTATACAATTTGCATGCATGCAAAATTTGTGGGGAAAAAAAATTCAAGATGTTTTACTACTGACTTTGAACCAATTCTGTAGAATGGACCATATATATATATATATATATATATATATATATATATATGCATAATAATTTATTTATTTTTTTCAAAAAAAATGTATTACTTATTTATTTTTACTAATATACTGTCATTTCAAACCTGTATCAATTTCTTTTAACATCTTTAACAATTTTGATGATCAATTCTTTACACTGAAAGTACTGAGGTCATACAGTACAATAACCTGTTTTGTTTTAATTGTTCACTGGAAATATCCCTATTAGCTGTAGCTCTTATTTCATTTGCATAATCAAACTGTGAAACAAATAATGTTAAACACCATTGGTTCTCGTGTGTCTCGTAATCAAACACAGCAGTCCTGTTTGAAGATGTGAAAGTGTGTATGGGATTTACAGGAAGAACAGTTTGGGGTTTTGTAACAATGTTTTACCTGTGTGTGTTCTCTTGTGCATCTTGTAATTCGGCTTTTGCCATGAAAAAAGCCTCAGGTGCTGACATGGCATTAAAATCAAACATGAATTTTCTTGCTGAATCAGAAATGGCGAAATGTGGCCACCCAGTTTAAATCTACGCGTCTCGATCCTCCGTGCACCAACTCCACCCCATCAACCCTGTACCTGAACAACCCGCTCGTGAAGACTGCCCTCCACATCTCGCCCAATGCTCTGGACTGGGTCATCTGCAGGTGCGTTAAGTGGACTTTAATAACGCAAAATGCAAATGAGTGCTGTGATAGAGGACTTTAATTTGAAATTGTTGCAGTGCTGAAGTCAATCTGAACTACAATCGCCTGTTCATGGACGTGAAGAAACAGTACTTGAAGCTTCTTGGAGCACTAGTGAGTGATGGGAATGTAAATGCTTATGAATCCTATATTTCCGTGTCTACCAGATGATTTCAATAACATCTTTTCAACAGAAATACCGTGTGCTGGTATATAATGGAGATGTGGACATGGCCTGCAATTTCCTAGGAGACGAGTGGTTTGTGGAGTCTCTCCAGCAAGAGGTGAGGAGTCGTGATTCCTGCTTACTTTCAGTCTCGGTCTGGTCAAAAAATGATATTTTTTTTCAAATCTAAAAATCTGTGCACCCTGACGACCAGAAATGGCCTAAATCCAGCCAATAAGATATAATTCATGTAGTTTTTATTATTATTACGAATTTTATTTATAATTAATAGTTTGAATAATAATGATGATAATAATAATAATTATTATTTAAAGGTGCATTGTGTAATATTTCTGAGGATCTATTGACAGAAATGCAATATAAGATCCATAAATATGTTTTCAGTGGTGTATAAAGACCTTGCATAATGAACCGTTATGTTTTTATTAGCTTAGAATGAGACATTTATATCTCCATAACCGCGGGCGCCCCCTTCTATGGAGGTCGACATATTGTGATGTCATGTTTCTACCGTTGCCGACAGCGAACACACAGCGCTACAGAGCGTGTGTATAGTTTTCAGTGGTGTATAAAGACCTTACTTAATGAACCGTTATATTTGTATTACCTTAGAATGAGCAGTTTCTGTCTACACACACCGCGGGTTCCCTTACATTGAAATGCGCCGACATGTTTCTACGGTGGCCCTAAACGGACAAACGCGTTTCGTTACTATGTTGCTCTTCGTGCAAGGAAGCAAGCTTAGTTCAGCGAATAAAACACTGACACAATGATGAACAAGTAACAATAATATTCGCAATAACATAGTTTTACTGAATAATTAAGTAAACATAATTTCTTAATCCTTGTAAAGAAACCTCATTGCTGAACTGCTACTCTCTGCTGTCTCAGACGACGACATATTTTCCTGTCGGCCACCGTAACTTTTGTTGGTTGCAATTCGTAACCTCACCACAAGATGCTGCTAAAAATCACACATTGCACCTTTAAATGGAATTGTAAGGGGATTTACAGTCAAAGACCCAGAACCAGATATGATGAATGAAGACCCGGAGTCAGAATTATAATAAATTAAAGAAAAGTTGTGGGTGTTTTTTCTTTCTTTCTCTTCTCCAACAGGTCCAGGTGCAGCGCAGATCTTGGATTTATTTCAATGGTGAATCTCAGCAGGTGGGCGGCTTTGTCAAGGAATTCACCAACATTGCTTTCCTCACAGTGAAGGTAAGACTGCGATAAAACAACTCGTATGATCCACAGATCTCTGTGGTTTTGATGTACGAATGAAAAGCTGAATTAACTGGAACTCAATGCCATACCTAGACAGCATTTTAGGCATCATATGGTTCAGAATAGAGCCTGCATTCACTTCCGTTGAACTTGATATGCATGTGAATTTTGTCAATTTTCTTTTAAATGTATTTATGTCCTCCACAGGGTTCAGGTCACATGGTCCCCACTGATAAACCCATAGCGGCCTTCACAATGTTCAGTCGCTTCATCACCAAACAACCTTACTAGAACACACTCAGGGATTTCACTCTTTAAATCTGAATTTGCACTGTCACACTGGTAAAATGTTTATGATCTATGGACAGACCACTGACTGTTTCTGAGACCGTATTCTGATGTTCAAAACTGAAGAAATTTTCTACTTCGTTTTATGTAGTTTAGTTGCCAGCCTTGTTATGAAGATTAAACCATGCTGACTGCACATAATGTTTCATTGTAGGGGTTTCAGGAAATCATGGTGTAAAGACATCTAGATGCCACTATTGATCTTTGATAAAGTGTGATTATGGTTGTTTACGAATTTAAATTCAATCCAATGTTTAACTTCGGTGAGTGGATGCTCACTGTTTATTGCACAATTTTAGCTAATGTCTTCTCTATTAAACCTAAAACTGGACTTTTTTTAATTGAATTTGTCTTTAAGACCTTATTGTCCTCATTTGATTATTTTGAAATGATTACATGATCTTTGGTACTTTTTTGTGCTCATAAGGGAATAATATTTGTGCCTTATTTCTTCTTTTCCTCAGTTTTTCTTTTCATTAAAGATCCATTTTCTATGATTTTTAGTTTCTTTTTGTCATCTTTTTATTGTAGAAAATGGTGTGTAAAACCGTTTTCATTTCAATAATGAACTAAAGTTTTGAGATCAGGGACATTTCATGATTTTTAAACATGTAATATTTTATAAAGAGGTACAGTCATTTCGTTCACAAATGAGGAAGGCAAACAATCTCATATTAAACAGTCAATATATGATAAAACTTGTACAAAAAATCATAAAATTCTACTTAAAGTACAAATACATTTTGTTTCATCCATCTAAGCACACAGTATAGCAGTTGAACATGTTTTGGGGTTTCAGACACTTATGCAAAATCATTAAAAACAACATGAACCTGCATTTGCAACCCATTTACTTCTGAAAGGTGGAAGATAATTTGATTTTAATGCATTGATTAATTGGATGGTATTAGTGGGCATTTCATATCAGAACAGAGTCAGAGTTGAATGTGAGTTTGCAGAGGATCGAAATCCCCCTGGCACCCAGTTAATCCTAAAAACTATCCCGACGGTATCCCTTATTTTTGTAAACATTCTTATTTGCTTATATTGGTGTAATGTTTATGCAACAGCTATTTACACTAAATGTAAAAGTGTTAGATGGTATTTACACAGAGCAAATAGTGATAGATACTGTTTGCACAAAGTGTAAATAGAAGTATTATGCTATTTGTGCTAAAGGTAAAATACGCAAGCAATGGTCAGCCTTTGCCAACAAGCTAGATTATTTGCAGTCATAAATATACACTGCAAATATTCATTATATTAGCATTAAATTAATGCAATAACTAATGAGAAGGTATTAGACTTTTTTTGCATTGCATCATGTCAGCTGAAAATAAAGTCAGACTTTTTCTCTTAGGAGTAATGTGCTTCTTACACAATGCTTTGTATGTGCAATTATACACAATAACACCAGGAATATGTATTCAGAGGGTAAATAAGGTTAATTTCGAGTTCATGTTGACTAATGATAGCAGGTCTTGAGGATCAAATGTTCTGTACAGTCACCAAACATCATGCTTCGGTTTGGAGGTTAGTTCTCTTCTTTTAAAACCTCCATTTATTGCTCCATATTTTAGTATCTGTGCATGAATGCGTACATGCATTAATGTTGAATGCAACGTCTTAAACTGCGTTGTCTGTGTGACCCGACAGCTTGTTCTCGATTAGTTCTCGCAGACTTGTTCTGAAGTGTAGGTTTGCTCCCACGATGATGTAGCCCTGTCAAATCAAAGTTAGAGGATACAGCTGAACATATATTATCGTCAATAGCTTAAACTTACAATAATAAAAGTTTCCCTTTAACTTACATTGTGATACTCGACCACTTCTTCAATGAAGTCTAACCCGTCAGGTAGAGGGATCTGCACACCTCGCTTAATGTAATCTTACATGAAAACACAGGATGAAACATTTAGATTTTTTCAAATATATTAAGCAAATATCTCTTATCCCACTTTGGATCAATGTTTTTTTTTCAGTAAGAATGTGTTAAATTGATCAAATGTGACATTAAAGGCATTTATAATGTATAAAGATTTCTTTAAAAAAAAAAAATTATCAGTTTCCTTACAAAAAATGAAGCAGTTGTTTTTAATCTTGATAATCAGAAATGATTCTTAAGCAGCAACTCGGCATATAATGATTTCTGAAGGATCATGTGACACTGGAGTAATGATGCTGAAAATTCAGCTGTGATCACAGGAATAAATTACACTTTAACATTTATTCAAATAGAAAACACTAATTTTGAATTGTAATAATATTTCACAATATTACGTTTTTTACTGTCTTTTTTTGATCAAATAAATTCAGCCTTGGTGAGCAGAAGAGACGTCTTTCAAAGCATTAAAAAATTATAATTAAATATATACACATTGTTTGACTTACTGTTAATGAGAGGCACCACAGATATCTGCAGCATCGTCTTCAGGGGACCTTGCAGTGGAATAAGCTGAAGGAAAAATCATTACATTTACAGTCCACTCTTTTATTATAAGGTGTATTCAAAGTGAAACTGAAACATCTGAGGATACTTACAGCTAAAGACTCTAGAGCAGACTGATTGGAGTATATTTTAAACCTGAAAACAGATTCTCAGTTCAAAATCAATGTACAAAGAGGTTGTCAAACACGGTTCAATGTTTGTGCATTATATTTACCTTCTCAGATCTAAATGGACAGTCAAGCGTTTGCCCTTCATTGACACTTTGGCATTGAATTTACCTTCCTAAAACAAGGACAAATTTGGTGCATTTATTGCATCCCTTCATCATAAAAATAATTATTGCATTGTGTATAATATAGTTCTCACCATGGTCATGCTGCTGAGCTGTACTGGTGGTTTTCCTGCCGGGAGAACCAACACTTTGACCATGGAGGTGACGGCTACACTGGCACCGGAGGTCTTGATCGTGGATCGAGGAGGAGAGGTGACCTCTATCTCCAGTGACAGAGGCTGATCCATCAGCGCCGGGTTCTGATAGGACAGAACACACACAGAGAATAAGTCAATGCCGAGGCTTTGCTGCGCGGTTCCTGCATGTTGACAGTCTAATGTTGCTCACCAGCATCATCATTGTCCCTAAGTAGGTGGTCCTGAGGAGCACTTCTAAGTCCTTTGGCATCTGAAATGAGATGAATAATATTTGTTTTTTGTCTTATTTTTGTCTCATGCCTTTGAAGCGTATTAGATGCCGTCTTACTCGTTCGTTTGCGATCTGTGTTTGGAACAGGCCACCTTTGAAGTACGAGAAGAGGCCACTGTCGAAGAAGTACTCGGAGAGAGAGAGATAGACCATACGATTATACTCTCTCACTACGGGATTCACCGCGTAGTTCACGAGGGTCTCGTTCTCATTCTTAAGGGAGTAAAACATGCCCTGTGCAGAAGAGAAGCAGAAAAATACGTTAAACTTTGTTTGTGTGTGTGTATATATATATACACATATACACACACACACATATCTTATATAAACACAAACTTTTATGTTAGATGTGATTAATTGCAATTAATCGATTTGACACCCCTAATTATATATATATATATTTATATTATATTATATTATATTATATTATATATTCTGGCCAAAAGATATGTAAAAGTTATACTAAATATATGTTGTAAACAGCACGGCTTGAGAACATTTATCTTTCAAATGTTACAATGTAGTTACAAATGTAACCTTCAAATTCCAAAATATTAGATTTCCATTACACGAGAGTAGATGTTAAAACTTCATGCTGATTTGTACTCGGCTTTCGCCAATATAAGCACCAACTAAGACGTAGCTTTACAGTAACCTGTGCTTCTCCATCCATTTACGCTTCTTTCCATCTGGTGACGTGAATCTCCTTCTGTCTGGTGTTAATAGCTGCAGTGTATTTGCACACACAACGGCTGCAATCACAGTGCGGTCCCCTCATGACAACCGTCTGGATTGAGCGGAGTAGGGAACATCTCAAGGGTCTTCAAGTGGGCACCTTCCATTCTCTGTGTTTCGTCGACTAGCCCACGACACCTCAAGAGGGCTCGACAGTGACCCAGAGTCACCCCCCTCCGTCCCCCACTCAACTCAGCCCAGCTTACTGACTAACCTTTCAATTTTCTGCTGTCGTCTAGACATTCCAGGAGTAGTTTGTACTTTTTCCTTCCTTTTTTCCACACCAAACCTCTCACTTCCATATGCGTAAATGATGTCCCCAAATTTATCCAGCTTCTTTTCAACTGTACCAGTTAATCTTTCCAATGCAAAGCATAGATCTGTGTTTACCGTGTCCCATGCAGTTTTCTCACAAGCTCTTGGCCATCTAACTCCAGGCCTATGCCCGTTGAGGTTCTTTTCTCTCTTATGCTGGTTAGTCTGACCGGGTTCACAAGTATCAAAGTGTTCATCGCTAACTGTGCAAACCCTCCTCTCCTCTATGACAGGGGTGCTGATATCCTGCGAACTGTGGTTTGCTTCCTGTCGCTGGATTTCATTCGACTGACTTCGTAAGAAGTACTGATCAATGCGAGGCCCTTGTCCCTTCTCCCTCAAGCATTTCATTTTCCCTTGATGAATCTTCAAACCCCTGACCGTTGTCGCCTTGCTCCAGCCACAGACACAAGCTTGGAGTTCAATGGCTTTGCTAACTGCAGAACCTGAACTAGTCTTTTGTGAAGTACTCTCCATACTCATATCCGTTTCCATTCCAAAGTCGTTAACCATGTTGTCCACCATTGAGTCATCTTCCGCCCGTGCTCTCGCAGACTCTAGGGGTATTTTCCTCTTTAATTTTTCAGAAGCCTTGGGCGGGTGTCTCCAGCATCCTGTAAACACAGAGCTGGATACTGCCGACAAGGGTAGCTAACCCTTACCAGCCCCATTGGGGTCTCTTTCCTCCTGTCAGCTGTCTCTCCAGGCTGTCGCAAGGTCTTTCCTTTGTTGCCAGCAGCACTATTCACCGCAGTCACTGGACGTATCAAGATCTTCATGATTTCCATTACATTAGAAAATGTACTTCAAGGGGTAAGAAAATTAATTTTCAGTCTTAAAATAAATGTGGGTGGATGCAGAATTAATTAAATATATATATATATATATATATTACTTATGATATTTACTTTGAAAATATATATTAAACAATTTAGGAAAATAATGAAGTAAATTGTTCAAAAATCAATTTTAACATTTATATTTTCAATATATATATGTTTTGCTTATTTTGAAATATATCCTTCAGAAATCAGTCTAATATGCTGATTTGATTTTGAACAGTATAGTGCACTTAATGCATTACTCCAGAGTCAATGGGTGGAGCTTGATGCTCAGCTCCCCCTCTCTGGATGTAATAGGTGGTGCTTGAAGGTCAGGCCACACCCATAAGTTCCACAGAGGCGGGGCTGGACTAAGTCAAGCTCCATCCATTCCATCCAGAGCAGGACATCTATTGGCTCTGCAGTGAACACCACTTGCATCTGTCACTCACCCTAAAATCCATATCAAGGCTTGATTCTGTCACCACAGGGTCACTCAGCAGTGAGTAATCAATGCCCACGTAATTGTCCACCTCCGTGCGGACTGAAAAACACATCCAGGTAAACACATGTCAGCCAGATAAATATATCACAACAGTTTAATGATGATTAACATGTTCTCTAACCTGGGATTGTTTCCAGCAGCTCGTTGACCAAAACTAGTGCAGCATGATTCAAGGCAGGACAAATCTGACAGAGACATATATGCAGTTAATTTCTATTAAAATGTGTTCAAATTAATTCTAATGTGATTAAAGTTCAAATATCTTTCTTTAGGGTGGGTCATGATATGCAGGCATGACACACGTCTCCTATTCCTGATTGAAAAAAGCAAACAAACCTGTTTATTTAGGATGAAACGCATTCCTGTAGTCAGGAACGTTCCAATAAAGTCATAAACTCTCCTGTGAGAATATTTTGAGGCACATGAGAATATGCCATATAATGCAAAATGCTGAGCAAAAAAATGTATTTCATTGACAAAAAAGTTAAATTAATCCAATCATGTGTCACTTGCAATAGACATGCTCAAAGTTCAACAGAGTCAAGTACCCAAGGGTCCCGCTAAATTTGGCCCTCATCTTGGCGATGGACGCATCACAGGTGATGTTGGAGATCTTGAGACGGCCCTCCTCGTCTTTGCTGAGATGGAGGACTGTGAAGATGTTGACACCTTCGGCTGAGGCGTTGATGGCTCCCTCATCATAACTAATGGAGAGGAAGAGGAAGACCTTCTGTAGTGAGACACTTCAGTAGTAGAGGTTTCAAACTACATCAAACAGTTCTACAGACCATGTATGATATGCAGTTCTCACTCAATCGAAAGAATCAAGGCTTTATAGCTTTAAGTTCATGCCTGTTAGTTTTCATTTACATTAAAAGTCTCTTCTGTTCACCAAGGCTGCATTTATTTGATAAAAAAATACAGTAAAAACAGTAATATTGTGAAATATTATTTCAATTTAAAATAACTGTTTTCTATGTAAATATATTTTAACATGTAATTTTTTCCTATGATCAAAGCTGAATTTTCAGCATCATTACTCCAGTCTTAAGTGTCACATGATCCTTCAGAAATCATTATAATATGATGATTCGATGCCCAAGAAACATTTCTGATTATGATAAATGTTAAAAACAGTTGTGCTGCTGCTTCATATTTTTGTACAGGATTCTTTGATGAATACATTTGAATACATTTCTAAATGTCACTTTGGATCAATTTAATGTATCCTTCATGAATAAACAAAAAATAAATATACTTCAAGTTAAAGTTCAAGTATATTTTAAGTACACTTTATGTAGTGTACTAATATCAATGCACTAATATATTAGTAAGTGTACTATTTTAATCCTACTAGGGACTAAATTGGCCCACTTTTTAATATATAAAAGTATACTTTAAGTGTAACAGTAGAAAACTGAGTACACACCTAGTTTTCAACTACGTTTTTTGTTCTACTGCAACTATAAAAGTAAAAAAATAGGTATACTGATAGTTTACTAGTTAAATACTTGTAGCACATTTTTTAGTTTGAAGTATACTCTTAGTAAACTACCAGTTTAGTAGTATGTAGGCCTGGTTTAACAACAGACAGGGTTTAGATTAAACCAGGATTAGACCCTAGTTCAGTTAGGATATTTAAGTAGCTTTTATAAACGTGCCTTAGAAACAAACATTACTCGTGTGCATCTGGAGACAAAACAATGGCACTGACTTATTTTAAAATATATAAGTGCAAGTTTAAAGTTAAAACCGCTCAAACGTGCATTTTAGTCTGGGACTAGACTCAAGCCTTGTCTGTGAAACCAGGGATAGAATACCTATTTATACTGTTAAGTATATCTCGATCAAAAGATTGAGTACAAGAATAGGCCAAATATAGGCTACTTAGACTTTTCTGTCAGCCTAAGTCAAGTATATTAAGTGTAATTGTCAGTGTATTTCTGAGAATAAAAAGTAGACTGAAAGTATACTTTATACTGTAGTTATAGTTTAAAAGAAGTATATTGAATAAACTTCTTTTTTAAAGGGTAGGCCTACTGTTACTTGTAACCTTAAGTCTTCTGCTTGATTGCTACAGCTGCATTTCAGACTCACAAGAACCAGTAAAGGATGCGTCTCTGGAAGTTGAGGGTGATGGAGGAGTTCTGCACCTCGAACAGCAGCCCAACATCTGGCTGGAAGCGCAGGTCAGACGTCAGGTTCAGCTCCGTCACCTTCACACTGAAGAAACATCAGTTTAAATACTCCCTTTCATTCTAATTCAAAATGCAATACTGCATCCTCTTTGTAACCTCAACTCAAAATCAATAATTTAATTGGTATTTAAAAGGCATTATTTTTCAAGAGGTGTAAAGTCCAGGTTCAGAAAGCAAAAGTCCTCCTCAGTATTTAGTTCCAATCAGCTGGATTTGCTCATTAGCACAGTTGGTCAGCCAGGAAATAGAACTAATTAGTGAAATCAGCTGGATGAGTTCATGGGTGAAATAAACATATGGCAGGACTTTTAATTTCTGACCCCTGGACTTTACACTTTTTTTCATTTCTGAATGGTGTGGTGTGTGTGGTAGCTATTTGATGTGCATTTGCACACTTATGGTCTTTGTGTGTGAATGACCACATGAGGGCGCCGGACGAGCATGACTATGAAAATGGAAATCAGTTTGATAAAATATTAACATACTCTTTAATGGTGTATTGGAAGCGGCCCTCGGTACCACGCATTTCTGGCATGGTGATGTCACTCAACTCTCCTTCCACGAAATTCTTTGTCTCGGCCTTCACTGTAAAGACGTCAAACAGAGCCCAGTCTTTTATGGACTAATATTTGAGAAACTATATTTGCATTTTAAGTCTGAATACTGGGCTATATCTTACACATCTCCAGTCCTCGGTTAGTGATGCGGATCTTGCATCCAGGCGGCTGTGCCAAAGTCATCGTGACGAGTGAAAGAAGAAAGATAACAGAGACTTTCAGCAGTCCCATGATTCCTCAGTAGACCTGAAAAACAACAATTTAACGACGTGATCAAGAGGAAACCGAGAGCTAGGATCAACCAGCATCATCGAAAATGGTTAAGGGTAAGCTATTGGTTTTATAAACACTTTTTTATTATAGCCTACTGGTTGAAACTCTCTTCACATCCTGATAGCAATCAACAGTCGAAGTGGTCTAAAAAAACTAAAACATAGGCTACATATATTCTGTGGAAGTCTCAGGACCCAAAGTTTGATCCAATACAATGTCCTATCAACCTATGAATTTCCCCACCTGTTGACGCATAAATAACACGTCATCATCAGCGCATTTCATGATGAGGCTATGCAGAATTGTAGACAGAGAGTCACCGAGCGCCACAAACAAACAGCAGATGCTTTTTACATTTCCTTCTGAACCAAACCAATGAGCTTAGGCTGCGTTCACTCCATGTTGTAGACTCAGATGTGTGTGTTTCTATGTCAACCCTATCAATGCTGAAACAAATCTGCAGCAGTCAGGTCACAGGTGGTACTACTAGAGCTCTGTAAGATTAATTTGATTAAAATCAAGTAAAAGTATACTTTTTTAAAAGAACAAATACTACAATTTAAATTGAAATAATATTTTACAACATATAAATGAAGTTAAAAAAAATTCAAATTTGCTATACAATTCCCTTCTCATTTATTAGTTCTAAAAGATCACATCAGAGTTACTATCAAGAGATAAAGTCTATTGCAGCTTTATACAGGCAGTTCTGTCTCTTTCCAAGAACAGTCCTGCACCAAAGAGCTTCTCCAGTGCGGCAACAGGAAAATGGGCGCTGACAGCTAAATATATAGAGACAGCAAAACAAATGAGAGAATGATCTTGCCTTTCAAGCGTATGTAAGAAAATATCCAGCCAAAGAAGTCCAGGTCTTTCCGCTCTTGTTTCTGTAGCAGTGTGTGTGAAGAGTGTATGTCTGCGTGTGTGTTTATAGTGCAGAGGAGGAGAGACTGTTTGCCTCGTCTGAATGGACAGCAGAGTCCAGAGAGAGAGAGAGAGAGAGAGAGAGAGGCAGGCAGGCAGGCAGGCAGGCAGGCAGTGAGGAGAGAGAGAGAGAGATTTATATAATATTATTAAAAATAATTTAATTATTTTGTATAGTGTTATTAATGCTTTGGCAAGGTAAAGATTTCTTTCACCGTGCCAGTAAAGCTATTTGAATCTTAAAGCTACTTGAGAGAGAGAGAGAGAGAGAGAGAGAGAGAGAGAGAGAGAGGCGCGCGCGGTGTGGGTGTTCTAAGGGATTGTGTGATTGCTAAAGTGTGGTTGGTAATCAATTGTGAGAATTCTGGCTGGTTGCTGTGGAGTTCTGGGTGGTTGCCAGGGTGTCGCTATGCAGTTCCTAAAGTGTTTTGAGAGGTTTTTGGCAAACTGGTTAAGGTGCTCTCTCTGGGTTGTTGCTTTTCATTCATGTGCGTAGCTCAAATGATGTGGATTGAGTTACATGTAATGGTTTGTTTAAATTACTAAACTTATATGGTCAAAGTGTGATAAATAACCAGCATGATAGAGAACAGCTTGAATGAGGTCGCTCTCTTGGAGGTCGCATGTGTGCGTACTGTCGCTGGAGGCAGCTGTGTCTATAGTCACCCACACAGGAACAAACTGGACCAAAACAAAACGTCACACAAATGGGCTTTATAGGGTCATTGACCCCAGGGTCCGGCTGATTTATCCTGCATCAAAGAAGATGGTCTCAGGCAGGCAGAAAGATTTTTACAAGTGCCTCATTCATTTTGTATAAAACCCTGCATGGGTTTAGGAGCTTTTTAAGCATCCAAAGGCAATTACTCCTTTCTTTCAGCAAACACATTGTCCGTGTGCTAGGTGACCTTTGACACAAAATGATGTCTTTACATTTCAGGAAGGATGAACATGTTCTTTGTGAAACATATCTCAAGATGTAGTAAATCAAGGAATACACAATTTATTCCATGTTAGTGGGAATCATTTAGGTTTTGGCATGTTCCTCACAAGTGTTTTGGGTTTGCTTTGAGAAGAGAGTGGAGTTACTATAGTTCACAAACACAAGATTGCTTCTTCAGGTCAATACCCCAAACATAATAAGAAAAACAATGTTACACAAGTAAAATAGACACCAACTTTACATTCAAGATAATGTGTTAACTTATAAAACAGTTTTGTTCACATTGGAAGACAGCACTACAACTGTGTATTTAATTTTAAATTGTACTTTAAATAAAATCAATGTATATTATGGTACTTTATAATGATTAATGTAATATCGTTGTATAATTTTATTCTTTTAAATAAGTATTATAATCACTAACGAGAACATCTGAACATTTCAGATATGTGAATTTGGGTCAAAGGGCAAAACAATATAATATAACATGTACCGCAGCTATTTAAACTATAACTAGTATTGAGACATAATTTAAATGGTTAAAATAAAATATGAATTGATAATTTTACTTATTTGACATGCAGATTTTCTAAATGTCGTATAAATCATATTAAACATTAATGTAAAAAGCTTCTAATTTTCTAAATCCAGGGAACAGGTGATGTCCGATAGCCACGAACAGTGCACATTTCCAAATTAGCCTTAAAGAAACATAAACCTACCTCCATTTGTGCCGGGAAGGCATTCGTTCTCTTTTGAGTCATGGCACAAAGTGAAACCATAAACTTTGAACACATTTTGTGCAAGCATTACAGCTTATTCCCATATTTCCCTCCCCAAATACCTCTGTAGTGCCTTTCACAACAGTATAATACTTACAGCGGTGTGGAAATACAGGCTGGGTAACTTGTCTCTCAGATATAAACTCTTAGAATAATCAGATATTTTCTTCCAGTCTGGAAATCATCAGTGTTTAAATCCTCTCGCATCCCTCCCTCTTTTAGTCTGGGTTCACATGTTCCCAGTTTATATAGGGAGTCAGTAAGCATTTTGGGAAAAGGGGTGTTTCTCTTTGCCTCATGTCATATGACCTTGTTGTGGCAAATATTCATCAACGTGAGGATGTGCAAAGAAAACATTTTCCAAAGATAAACATGCAACAAATAACTGAATTTTGTTTCATTTTATAAAAACTGCATAGTTTCTGCGTTTCTAGACGTTCACATTATTTAGGTAACAGTGTAACAATGGCTCCAGGCTGCATTAAACAGATTCCAGCAGTCTGCCCTTTAATTTTTGGAGACTAAACCTTTAATTAGTTCATGACTTCTGAGAAGCCCATGTTGCAAGGCTTCATAGAATCACATGATGCAAGAAATGGGTTCCACTTAAAACCACAGACGACCAAGGTGGAGCTCAAGTTGGAGAATCAAGTTCAGAAAAAAATGTTTGGCCACCAATTATGGGGTGAAAACTTTCTTTTTTATAGTTATAGGTTTAAACCTGTTTGAAAAGAGTGGGATGTACCAGGCGGATGAGCAGTACAAGTTTAGACTCAACAACATTTGATTTGGTTTCACTCCCACCAAAGACCAGAAATCCCTCAGTGGCCTCGCAGAACTTCTGTAGACCTCCAGCGCAGATGAATGGCTCGACGTACAGGGCTTTGATGTCAGCAAAGTATTAAATCATTATTTGAGTACATACAGTACACTGTAAAAAATATATTTTCATGATTTATCACAACATTTTTGTCTTTTGTAATATCAACTTAGATAATTTATGTGGTTCAGATAACACAATATTTTGAGTTTGTGTTAATTAAATCAAACTCCATTGTATTAACTCAAATTTTTTATGTCCATGAACTCAAAATTTTAAGGCAATAGGTTACTTTAAGTTAAACCAACAATATTTTTTTCAGCTAGCGTTGTTATTGACTAAAACTAAAAAAAAATACTTTTACTAATTTAAATGAAATGTAATATAAATATTAGATTATTATTATATATATATAAAAAATCTAAATGAGAAATGTAAACTGTACATTGTAAAAATTGATATGATCAATAAGTTATGACAATTATTATAGAAAAATTTTATATATAAAATTATGTTAGAAGATTCAACTAATTTATTAAGTCAGTTTAATTTAATTTAAGTTAAAAATATAATAATAAATTAAATTAATAAAAAATATATAGATATATAGTTCAAAGGCAAATAATACACAAAGAAGAGTAAAGAGCACATCACCAATTGTAGTGCAAATGACATGATGTACAAATAGGAAATGAGCCACATTCATGCTGTGCAATTTACAAATATAGCTCAAATGACAGTATGATGCATAACTATACTGTGCAAAAGTGGAACAGTGGTAGAGTTCATAAGCAGACTTTGACAAGAAAACAATTATTTAAACAACCTTTAGCCTTTTGTAGATTTTAAATTTTAAGTCAAGCAGGTTTCACCTTGTTGTTCCATGAGTGCACAACACATACCTATTGAAAGTGTAACTGCAATATAATGATGATAGGGGAGTTTTAAGGTGTATAGCCATTGGATAGTGTGTATAGTACTACGTATTATGACTTTAGGATCAATTTGGGGCTTAAATATCGGCTTATGATTGAATTTCATACTTGATTTTTATATCTTATACTTTGATGGAGTTTTGATGTGCTTTCGATAATAATAATGAGGTTAATAATAATAAGGGTTAATAATACGTTCAAAATAGACATGGCCATTTGTACTTAAGTAAATATAACTAAAACGATTATATTGTTTTCAGTAGTATAAAGCTTAAATAAAAATATTAGATGAAACAATCAATGTTAGGAATGTTCCCTTGGCAACTAGCTGAAATAAGTTTAAGATGGGGTACTAAAATGGCTCAAACAAAACTGAAATAAAAATAAAGCTAAATATTTAGAAGAAACCCTGATAAAATAGAATTCAAAACAGACATGTAAATGTACACACATTTTCAGGACAACAATAAAGAACATTCACGCAGTTTCCTATAAATACAAGAAAATTTTTATTTTCATTATTTCGTTTCACGTAGACTGAATGCCTCTGAATGAATGAATGAATGAATGCCTCTCTACAAATGGCCGCGCGGGTTTGACGACTTTCACTGCGGATGGCAACTAAACCCGCGCATGCGCATTAACCGCGTCCGAGTGCCCGATACAAGATGGCGGAGTCGGTGGGGAGGGAGAGGCGGAGGCGGGTCCGAACCGAATAGAGCAAAGCCTATTGAGGACTCCCATCAAACCTCTCCAAGGTAAGGGATTCTGCCATTGAAGAGCAGCACTAGACCTATGGGCGCGTGGCGGAATGCACGGGGCACAATAATATCCCCACGGTTGCTACAAACGTGCGCACTGCACGCAATAAACTGACATTATAATGCGCAGTGAGCGCGGCGCCTAGTATGCGAGAGCGCGCGCCATCTTGTCGACCGTTTCCACTAAGCGAAAGTGCGCGCCTAAAATTTGTCGTCGTAACGGTCGAAAATGTACGGGGTTAAAACTCAATAGATGAGCAGTTTGTCACACTATGGTGTTGGCCCTATGTATCCTTGTCCTTTCTGTGCCCAAATGAAGCCAAATGCCACGCCACTTGGTCTTATTTTACCTGCTCTATCCAGCACATCAGCTTGTGCTGCCGTAGTAGCTCTTTGTTGGATGTTTTTCTCCTCCTCCTTCGGGTTTGTTTTCGGGCGGCTCGATCTGGGGTGGGCGGCGTAGCAGGCGCATGCGTGCCCTTCTTTCGCTCATTTGCGCTCTTATTAACGACGATAAACGCTGTAAACACTTTCGTAGAAGAAATACACGATGAATGGTCTGATACACCCTGGGTTATTAACCAAAAAGACCCACTGTAATACTATGGTACAATCGTATTGCTATCCGATACAATACTGTACCATGTCAACGCCATAGTGCTTTTTGAAAGGTGTATTTGTAGGAAAAAACGCCGTTCGTGTGGTTTCTGAGATTGAGTGATAAATTGCTACCTGTCAGTATTTAAATGCATGCCAACTCGGGCCAGTATGGTGCCTTTACATTTACTATGGTATCACCACGATATTCCTCAGAAGTATAAAGAGAGCGTGTCTATATGTAATTTTAAAACATTACCATCAGTGTAACGTTAACGTTACCATAATACTGAATATTTACCTATGACGTACCATATTTTCTACAAGTTATGCGTAGGGAAATGTCACAATTTATGGTCACTGGAAATCTCAATCCAGGAATTACCATGGAAACGTTAATCATATCTCATATCTATGAATACAATTTTTGTTTTTTTTTAACTCTGTGTGTGTAACTGTTGAAGGTTCCAAAGTTTAACTTTTATTATGCGCAAGTTTCATTATTTTCCTGCAGAGTTTTTCTTTCACATTCACCCGAGAAGGCTTAAAATCTGTCGTTATTTTATTTCCTCTTACTCAACTATTTCATTGACTACGGGCTGTTTTTTTTTATGTCCAATACTAAATTACCTTTTGGGAATTAATTAAATTGAATTGTACTGTTGACACAGTTGAGACACCCAATACTCTGTGAAAAAATAAATAAGCTTTATTTTGCCTTCAAATTACTTTGTGTTTTTTTGACCTATTCAAAAATTTGTTATTGGAACTTTAATCTTTTATTTTATTAAGCTTAGGATGTGTTTTTTTTTCTTCCTTCGTATTTGTGTTTTATACATGATGTCAGACCCAACCAAACACAACATTTAGGATTAAAGGGTTTTGTTCATCCAAAAAATAAAAATTATCCCATAATTTACTCTCTCTCCAAGCCATCCTAGGTGTAACGTTATATGACATTCGTCTTTCAGTTTTGTTTTGCTCTATCCTCTGCATTCGTCAATACATCATTTGTCGGGCCGGAGGTCACTCTTCGGCCAGAACTAGATTCGCGTACGGCCGTTACCGGAAACCAGTGATTATAGTTTATAATGTTATAAATATGGATATTTTTCTTATAAAAACACATGGCTTCACATCAGAAGGCCTTTATTAACTCCCTGGAGCCGTAGCGATTACTTTTATGATGCGCTTTTTTGGGTTATAAAATCTCAGGCTCTATTCACTCCCATTATAAAGCTTGAAAGAGCCAGTATATTTTTTTAAATTTGCGGAAAGAAGAAAGTCATATACACCTAGGATGGCTTGAGGGTGAGTAAATTACGGGATAATTTTTCTTTTTGGGTCAACTAACCCTTTAATATGACCTTCAGTGCTCTCAGAATTGCAATGCTTTCATTTTGTAAAGATGAAACCTTTTCTATCATAAGACGGGACAAATGAGGAGCTATGACGAGTGAAAACCACGGAACAGTAAAGGCAGATCCGCCAATGGTCATGTCGCCCACCGGGTCCACGTCACAGCCGGCTCCATTATCGCCCTCGACCAGCAAACCCATCCAAGAGCTCCCAGGTCCGTATCTGTGAGGCTTAAGTGACCAATAATCCCTATACAGCTATGCATCTGATTTTTAAGTTTCACTTTCAGATGAGATGATTCAGGCTGGATGGTCCAAATGTTGGAGTAAAAGGGAGAATCGGCCATATTACTTCAATCGGTTCACCAACCAGTCGCTGTGGGAAATGCCTGTCCTTGGGCAGCACGATGTCATTGTAAGTTCAGCCTTCAGAACCAATTTAATCACATTATTATGAATGTAACATTTGGGGAAGAACTTTGACAGGGTTTTTTGTTTTGTTTATACAGTTTCTTTAGATATAATACCAAATTTGTAATAATTTTCCTGTATTATATTTTGTTTCAGCTTTACTTTATTAGTGAAAAGTATTTTTGATAATATAATAACAACTCTGTCCTGTATTTGCTGTTGTTTCAGTCGGATCCTCTGGGGTTGAACGCGGCTCCTGCCTCTGGTGAGGCATTGAGCGACGCAGGTCTGGGAAACGGGCAGCGCAAAAGACATCCGTCAGAGGATGCTTCTCAAGCGGGCCCTAATAGTTTCAAGAGGCCAAAGGTCAGATTTCTTCCTAATAGCAGAAATAGATGCAAAGTAGCATGCTTATTTGATAGTCCAAAACAAATTTAGCAACAACTGTTGGTTTTAGTCATTTTTAGTGAATACATTTTCAAAATTTTTCTTTGATTTCAGGTTGAGATTCCTGTCACTCCAACCACTCCCACTGTCCCTATTTCTCCCAGCACGCCAGGAGTCAAACCCTGGGCCAACGCCACAGATGATAAACAAAGCCAGGCCAGCGTTCCCGCGCCGGCTCCGTACCGGCCCTCTGTGTGAGTTTGGAGTTCATCTTTTCCAATTTGTCCCATTCTTGCAATGTTCCAGTCAGTTTGGCTGAAAGCGTCTGCTTTAACCTGTTAAAGGGATAGATAGGGATTTTTGGGTGAACTATCCCTTTTTGTCCTGGTAGCGGGGCAATTGGCTTGCTTTTATTTATTGCCTTTTTTCCTATCACATATTTTAGTAATCATCATAAATTAGGTACCATTCGAAAGCTTGAACACCCAAAATTCATCCTGTGAAAATGATTGAAATTGCGTTACAATGGAAACAGTACTTTACATCCTTTTAATGTGCTACATTTTTGTGAAAACAACTTCAAAATTTGAAACACAACTTGGCTAGTTGAGCTGCACGATTTTATTTTTTGATAAAAATAGACATCATCACAATTCTTCCCTAAACAAAATAGCATATAATTTAATAGAGGTTCTGACAAAAAGTTTTGTTTGTTTTTGTTTTGCAGTTTGAATGAATGATTCAATGCCTCATTAAGACTTCACTTGTTTTATTACTGGATGAATCAGTTTCTGCATCCCAATTAGCATACTATCCGTCCTAAATAATATTCGAAATTATAATTAGTGTGTCCCAAATCATAGTATGTTGAAATGAGTCTTCCAAAGATACCTGGATGGTCTACTTTTCCCGGTTGGCATCGGAAGTGCAGATCCGTGCACACTCCAGCGGCTAATATTATATTAATATTAATATTGCCTACAACCCATTGCGCGTTGGACGAGAATTCGATTAGAACTATAAACGCAATAATAAAACTAAATAACACTTAAAACTAATAAAACTACAAACATGGCGGATGTGCGACTCCGAGTAGAGGTTTAATAAAGGGGTTGGCGCGATTATCAGTATTTATCTAACCTGACGAAAAGGTATTATTCAATGTTATCCACATTATATTTCATCTGCAACAACATTGTGAACTTTTGTAATGATACGTTTGGTCATTAAGTTTTAAATGCATCATTATGCAAATTGCAAACACATGAGGAGAGTCTCCGCATGAAAACACCCGACTGGCAGATCAACGTGCTACTACATTTCTCTCAGAAACGGTAGGAAAATAAATTAAATTAAATTTGGAGGATTTTAACTGTGACAAGATGATTGACAGAGCAGTTTAAACGTGATAGGATGCACGTAACTAACCGACTAATTTACTCTGCCGTAGACATCAGTGTTTATATCCGAACTGTATTATCCCGATACTTTTGTAATAATTTGAAGTATTGTTACAGAAATAATGATACTGTGCGGTTGAAAAGACTGTTTGTGAAGCTGTTTCATATAAATAACAACTGCTCTCTCTGGATCAACGGCAACACCAACAAAGATCTGAATGTTGCTGTGATCGTACTTATTAGAGGTTTTATAGACACAGGCGAATCGTTTTCGTTTAAGAATTAGAATGTGTGTGTTTGAATCGAGATTGCGCCCTTATAACAATTGACCCTTCGCTAAGCCCCGCCCTCCCTAGTTACTGTTGCTACGCCTGTCAAGCTTTCGCGCATGGCACGTCTATTACAGTGTGTATGCACCGGTGTCAGACATTCCCAATGAGATAATTAGTCATTTTTGGCGAACATGTGAAATATCTGAGAGAGCAAGACAAAAGAGACTGCAGTATGTATTCGAGGGATATATCCACAACATAATATGCAACCGATTAGCGAATAATTTCATAAAAATTGAAGACAAAGCCTATCCACCTTTTTCTTGGTTAGCGAATTTACCCATGATTCAAAGCGGGTTTGAACCTGAAGTCGGTTGTCCTTTTCCGGTTCGAAGCTTTATGAAGATTAAGCGCCGCTCGCTCAGAACACCCGCAGTGATGTGCTGGTTAGAAAATATGTGAAATAAGTAGGGCTGGCCCTGCCCATGCACGACTGAAGTTGGTTTGGAAGTTATGTATACTATATGGGAGAGAATGCTAAACCATAATGAGCGTTTTCGTAATATATTGCCGATTATGCATGAAACATTTGAATTGTTTATTAAAAAACTAGTGTTTTCTGTAATTGTCGACTGCAAAGATAAATTTGATGATGCTGACTCGCCATCCTCGCAGTAGTGAACGCGCCTATAGAGAGAAATGCACACTTCATACGAATTAACCTATACATAAGCAGAGATCAGCCCATTTCTGTTCGTTTTCAATTATTTTGTTTAAAATTAGATATTTCAAGCTATATAGATATACTTCTCAGGTATTTGAGGCAAGTAACTTATACGTTGAGTTTCGTTGATTAATGAGACGCGCTGGAGTTCACGCGCCCGCGCCTCCGTGTCCTGTACATCTACTATATTTGCTTCTTATTTATTATTCCAGGCAAATTGTTGATAAAACATTGATTAAAATGAAGATACAATTTATACTAAACGAAATTCACTTTAAAGAAAGGCTTTCTACAAAACAAAACTTAATAAGTGGTCAAAATCATGTCTGAGCCATTCCAAATGTTTTCCGATATTGGGCATCTTATGATCATATCTGACTCATCTCATGTGGTTCCCTTTTAAATCAAAAACCATTATATTGTGAAACTTAAATAAAAAACGTATGTTTTAATTTTTTTTAAATTACATTTAACTTAAGCGTCACTGCTCCGCTTTGCACACATGCTCTGGTGTGTGGCCTATACATGTGTGTTTTTTTTATCTTCTTTGAATTGTTAAAACAACCAACAACAGCACATGTAGAGCCTGAACTCATTCTCTCACTGCTAATACAGTACGAACCGGAAGTAGGCAACCGGAGTCGTCGTCATGGCGGCGCACATTGTTTAGAACAGAATAAGGTGGATAGTCCCAGAGCAAGCAGCAACGCCTCATACGCTGACCATTCACATGGGAAACACACAAATTGAGGAACAACTATGTTCATGCACAGCAGAGTAAGTGAAATGTGAAAATAATCTAATAATTATAAATCAAACAGTTTATCCATACATTTTGTGGAATAACACTAACACCGGGAGAGCCGCGATCGGATTGGGTTAAAGTTACTCAGGGGTAGTAGGCCGTCGATTAACAAAATGCTGATTATTGATGATTATTTCCAACTTCCAAGCAATAGGTGTTTTTGTTAATCCTGTGGACATGTAGTTGTGAATGGGGTCTCCCACACTGCTTGATCCACGCACATCATTTCTCCCCTTGGCTTTTAGATGTTCGGGAAGGAAAAAAATTCCAGTCCCCCGTCCAAACTTTTAGATACCGGGTATCAGATTTGCACAATCCATACGCACAACGCTTCGGCATGTTTCCCTCGCTCGAAAGCTTGCCAGACCTCCCGCGCCTAGTTACGGTTGCTAAGACATGATTGGCCAGTGGCGGTTTTCGGGCGTGGCTTAGCGAAGGGTCAATTAATGGTGCAGCTCTATTGGTTAGACATATGACTTTGACTTTCTAGTTATTTTAGAGTTCATAGTAAGCTCTTTCAGCTGTTGAGCTCTGTAGACATGATACGACTCTGCGCCTTGACATGTCTGAACTGGACTTTGTGTTTCAGAGTGTACTGGGACCTAGACATTCAGACCAACGCTGTGATCCGAGAGCGAGCCCCAGTGAACCACCTCCCACCACACCCGGAGATCGAGTTGCAGAGAGCGCAACTCACCACCAAACTGCGACAGCACTACCACGAGCTGTGCTCTCAGCGCGAGGGTGTGTGAAGCAGCTGTCATGTTTTACTAAATATGTCCCCATTAAAAAAAGCTTTACATTCTGCATAGGAGAGATTATACATATTAATTCCAGTGTAACAAAATCAGCATTGTAGTGTTTTTGTCATGTCGTCCCACCTCCACATTCACAGACAATTTTATTCTGAGTAAATGTTAACTCTTTATGAATGCATTGCAAAGCTACCGGAAGGAAAGTAATATTGAAACTGCAGCTGTCTCAAAGTTTGAATCTTAAAAGGTGCATGGGTCTTATAAAACATGTGGTAACTTGCTGAAGAGGATGAGCTCCATAAATATTGGTTTCTAGTTTATAAACTTTATATACTGGTGTCAGTAGAACATTATTTTATTTTATTTTTTAAAAGAAATTAATACTTTTATTCAGCATGGATGCATTAAATTGATCAAAAGTAACAGTAAAGTCATTTATAATGTTACAAATGTTATATCATTATTTATCAACGAGACCTGAAAAGAATTATCACAAAAATATGAAACACACAACTGTTTTCAACATTGATAATAATCAGAAATGTTTCTTGAGCATCAAATCAGCATATAAGAATGATTTCTGAAGGATCATGTGACACTGAAGACTGTAGGAATGATGCTTAAAATTCAGCTTTGCATATTCAAATAGAAAACGGTTATTGTAAAATATAATATTTCACTTTATTACTGTAATTTTGACAAGTAAATAAATGCAGCCTTAATGAGCAGAAGAGACTTATTTCAAACACATTCAAAAGTCCTACTGACCCCAAACTTTTGAATTGTGTAATTGTAATTTAGAGAAAATTATTTAGGAATAATTGAAGATTGACTAACTTTTCAGGCATAGAGCCTCCGCGGGAATCCTTCAACCGCTGGCTTTTGGAGAGAAAGGTGCTGGATAAAGGTCCGGATCCGCTCTTGCCCTGCGAGTGCGACCCGGTCATTTCCACGTCAATGTTCAGAGAGATCATGAACGACATTCCCATCAGGTACTAAAACATCACTGTTCATCGTATAACAAAGTTCCTCTTTGTTTTTGTGTTGCATATTTCAGTATGGAAATGCTTTTATAATTTTCTAACTTGCCTCGCAACAAATGTTAGGCTCTCTCGCATCAAATACAAGGAAGAGGCCAGGAAACTCCTGTTTAAATATGCAGAGGCGGCTAAGAAAATGATTGACTCCAGGTAATTATTCATGTTGGTTGCTAAGGGTTTGAGACTAACATGAACATTGCATGAAAGTATATTTCATGTTTGCACAGAAATGCAACTCCTGAGAGTCGGAAGGTGGTGAAGTGGAACGTCGAGGACACGATGAACTGGCTGAGACGAGACCATTCTGCCAGCAAGGAGGACTACATGGTACATTCTCAGTTTTGTTCAGAGCTGCCTACCTTAGACAGCATTTTCCAGACGTACATGTGCATGACCGTAATGGATCATTCCTCAGGATCGGCTCGAGCACTTACGGAAGCAGTGCGGCCCTCACGTGGCGTCTGTGGCGAAGGACTCGGTTGAGGGCATCTGTTCAAAGATCTATCACATTTCTGCAGAATATGTACGCAGGATCCGCCAGGCTCACCTCACTCTACTTAAAGAGTGCAACATCTCAGGTAGGAGGTGGAAATGGCAAGCAGAATGCAAAGAATACCACATTATTTGAAATAAATCCTGTGGTGGGAAAAAGATGTGTTCTAAATTTTTATTTTCTCATATATAAAGACACAATTTATACTGTGACACATTAACATTATAAATGAGTAAAAAAAGATAGAAAATATTTAGTTTCTGTTGTTACTTTTTTTTTTTCCTATTCACTATAGTACTCTAGGCTTGTGATGGTATTTTCATGTTACGATTCTTGCTGAAGCATTTATCATGGTGTACAGTATTATTCCAATATGACTGATATTACTGTAATATTAATCATTGAAATAAGTTGAAAAAACAGGTGTTGTCATACTATAACAGGTTTAATAACTTTTTTCTTAAAACAAAATGAACTCTATACATTTTTGTTTATTATTTTATTCTATTTAAATGTTCAAAGTAAACAAATGTTTCAAACAGATTAAAGTGCAAAAGAATTATAAAGAACAATAGGTAACACTACAATAAGGTCCAATTAAGTGAACATTAATGCATTAACTAACCTTAATGAATGAGCAATGGCTTCTTTTGTTACAGAAGTTGTTCTTTGTTAATGTTAGTTAAATAAATACAACTAATTATTGTTAGTTTAAAGAATCTTCTATATATTTGTATTTACAAAACAGTCTAGTTCAACTTTTTAAATAGCACTTCTTATATTGTATTTATTATATTGTTGAATGTTGAATTTATATCAGCCGTGTAATAACCTGTGAAACTGTTATGGCAATTAATTTAAATAAAATCAGTCAAATACAGGTAGGAGATGGAGATAACCATGAATCTGGAAATGGTTAGTGAGGGTTTCATTGGTAGACAAAAATCAACCAACTTCAAAAAAGGAAGAATTTTTGGCCCTGGTGCCAATATTCATTCTTGGTTTGACTTCGTTTAGAGCCTCTCTGAACTACTCTTCTTGCTTTAAAGTGGACGGCACCGAGTCGACAGAGGTTCAGGACCGGTTGGTGTATTGTTATCCAGTTAGACTCTCCATCCCGTCTCCTCCTCAGCCGCGCGTTGAGCTGCACTTCGAGAATGACATCGCTTGTCTGCGGTATAAAGGGGAAATGGTGAAGGTCAACCGTGGTCATTTTAACAAATTGGTGTGTACATGCTAACACAAGCTCAAAACAAATGAAAACCAGAAACTTAGACTAAATTGGATTCTTATTTTGTTGCATTTGTTTTTCTGGCATAAACAGGAACTCCTCTATCGATACAGCTGTATAGATGACCCAAGGTTTGAAAAGTTCTTGTCTCGTGTGTGGTGCCTTATCAAAAGATACCAGGTAAGACTCAAATTTACAAGTATTGGTAACCAATCAGGAAAGCAAATGCAGCATCAATGTGTGTTTCCACCCTCTTGTGATTTACAGGTGATGTTTGGCTCTGGTGTGAACGAGGGGTCTGGCCTGCAAGGGGCGCTGCCTGTCCCCGTCTTTGAGGCTCTCAACAAAAAGTTTGGAGTGACATTTGAGTGCTTCGCTTCTCCACTGAACTGCTATTTCAAGCAGTTCTGCTCCGCGTTTCCAGACATTGACGGCTTCTTTGGATCTCGAGGGTATGTAAAAGGGTTCTTGATTGTCATACAATGAAAAGTGACATTCCAACAGATTTTGAGGATCATAGTAATACATTACTTTGATGTCATGACTCGTGTATATTTTACCATGTACATGTCATGGTAAATGTGTACACACACACGCACATATATATATATATATATATATATATATATATATATATATATATTAGGGCTGGGTGGAAATATCGATTCATCAATGCATTGCAATTATTTGTTTCTCAATTCAAAATCGATTCATCAAATTCTATGAATCGATTCAACCCACCGGCCAGTGGTGGCGCTGTGGGCAACACTCTAGTGAGAGTGTTCAGCATTGTACAAGACGCACTTTACCAAAACAGCAAGATGACGGACAGTAGCTGCACTCCGTTCAAGCCTGCACCACCAACCAGGGATGTCGTTAGGCCTATTTTTGGGGGGCTGAAGCTACCCCAAAATGTTCCTAAGCCCCCCTAAATGATAATAAGAACAACAAGTCTCCGGGAGTCTCCCGCATATTGATAGCGACTCCCTGATGTCCGCAAATTACTTCAAATCTCCCGGAATCTAGAGCTTGCGAGCTCCAAACCGTGTAGCGCGCGAACGGCCGAGAGGAAGAGAGCGAGTCCTTGCGTGTTTGTGCAAATGTGCGTGTGCGTGTGCCTCACGAAGCGCTTTTTTTTTTTATGAGTATGCACATTTTGTGCTTCTGTTTGCATTTCTTTTATAACTTGAATGTATAGGAAGAAAGAAATATACTCTCTACTGCTTACAGTTACATGCACTTTAGAGGTGTTAATAAAGCACCTGTTTGTTACAGTTGTGTTTTGTATTCAACACATGTACAATATTGTACAGTTTGTTCTGCTAAATAAACCATGACAGGAAACATGCTGCGGTCAATTTGTTCTTAAACATTGGTAATACTGCACACATTATTTAAAAATATACTCAGGTACTTAATTACTTGTGTATTTACTTAGTGAATTGATATCGAAGCTAATAAATCAATATCGAATCGAATTGTGAAATTCCTAACAATACCCAGCCCTAATATATATATATATATATATATATCTCACAAATGTAATCAAATTATAATTAATCTGTTACTGCCGTAAGTAAGCGTAACTTGCTTTACCGTGTCCTCATATCTGTCCTCACAGGCCGTTTCTCAGCTTCTCTCCGGCCAGTGGCTCATTTGAGGCAAACCCTCCGTTCTGTGAGGAACTCATGGACGCCATGGTGACACGCTTTGAGGTGTGTGACCCTTAGACTCGCCCCAAATCCTTTAGCTTTGAATATCGTCATATAAAATATCCCATACTGATTTTCTATGTCTCCATCTTTCTCAGGATCTCCTGGAACGCTCCAGCGAGCCACTGTCCTTCATCATCTTTGTGCCAGAGTGGCGTGACCCGCCGACCCCTGCGCTGACACGGATGGAGTCCAGTCGCTTCCGAAGGCACCAGATGATTGTGTCCCCTTTCGAACACGAGTACCGCAGCGGCTCGCAGCACATCTGCAAAAGGTCAGACATTTGTTGGTTGGGCTGGGCCGTGTGAAGATCAGGGTTCCCACAGGTCCTTGAAATCCTGAAAGTTTGTGAATTCTGAAAAAAAATAAAGGCCCTGGAAAGTTTTTTAAATAAACATGCATAGATGCAGGTTTTCTTGAAAATATTCCATTATATGTCCGCTAATGTGTTCGCCAACTAGGGCTGTCACTTTTGTGAAAAAATCCTGTTCTATTTTTGAGACATATGTGTTCATTGAATCGATTGTAAAATCGATTTTTCCATGTTTAAAGACGTTTCCATTTTCAACACCAAATATTGGCAAATCCACGGTCAACTAACAGGCATTAGGACTAACGTAAAGAGGGCGCTTGAGACGCGCACAAGTCAGCAATATTTCTGATGATTTATTGGCGTGAAGTTTTTTGCACAATGACAAACAGGAGTGCAACATTCAAGGATTGAAATTAACACCCGCCAAATTTCGGATAAAAATTAACTTTGGCGGGTAACGCTGTCATATCACGAGCCAATTTGGCGTGTTTCTATGTACACTCACTTTGCTGGGGAAGTTTGTGTAAGCTAAATCTGCGTGGATTTAGCACAAATACGCAACTCGTGAGTCCTCATGATATATTAAATACAGCGTATTGCGCAGAATCTGCGCATTTTTGGCTTGCTTGAACACACACGTCACTAAGCAACAAATAACGGCGCGCTTGTTCACTTGCACTGAAGTAATAGCGAATATTAAAAAGCATTTGGTTAACAGAAAGGACATTGTTATTTTCCAACATCCTACATGTTCTGTGTACTGCATTGATACCTAAAACACATTTTTGGTTAAAAAAAAAAGCAGTTAAAATCGATTCCCTATTTGCGTTTTCGAAACTTGTGTTGGTTGGTCCGATCGATTGTGCAATCGATTTTCGAACGTAAAGTGACCAGCCCAATCGCCAACACTTTGTGGCCTATGCATACTAGCCTGCTTGATTTACATTAGTTACGAGCATTTACGTGTTATGTCAAGTGTTTCCCGCGTGAGGTACTTTGTGTTGTACGTTGCCATGACGATCACGCACACACGAAACTACTAAGATGGTACCTCAACGTTTCACAGACACACTGTGAAACATTGCAAAAATAGGCTGAAACTGCAGAAACGTGATGCCTGGAAAAAACAAGTTTCAAGATATTTGGCTCACCAAAGAAGATTACAAAGAATGGCTTGCCACCCATCCCGTAAAATACAGAATCGTCCCGTATTTAAAGGTAAAATGATGCGTCCCGTATAGACCCACACATTCATTGCATGTTAGCTTCTTCTATAGCGACGGAGTCAAGAGAACATGCACAAACGGGCGTTTATGAATATTAATCATATGCATAATATCTAGGGCCGGGACTCGAATAAAAAAATTAATCTAATTAATTAGAGCCTTTGTAATTAATTAATCGAAATAAATCACATTTTAATTGCATAAATATTTGACCTGAGAACAGTGAGAAGTAATTTTTTTCACATGGATTTTTAGTATACCATTGAATAATGACTGAATGCATAAGCTTAAGCAACAAAATATTGTTTATTTTTGTTCAACCAAGTCCAGCAGACCAGTGCAATTTTTGCCATTAAGTGTAGCAATAGCATATTTAGAAATATAGTACATTTCAGAAATTCAGGTAGCCTATAGGTCCACGCTAGCTGCTCTATGTTTTGCGTTGATGTGATACTTGAGGCCCGATGTGCTGCGGTGATATGCGAATTCCTTGTTGCATAACTTGCACACAACCATGCTCTTATCAACGCTTCCAACCACGGGGCTAATCAAAGCGGTCTCATCAGCTTCTTCGTCCATGTTCACTGTGGTTTGTTGTTGTCTGAAGTCATGAACGCTAGTTGGTGCTCCAGTATAATCGGTCCGCCGAAACTCATCCAGTGAGAAACGTTCCGCGTTACGGAAAAATGTTTAACGCGTTTAATCTTAATTAACGCGTTAAGAGTCTGTAATTAATTAATCTTAATTAACGCGTTAAAGTCCCAGCCCTAATAATAACTGATGATCCGATTCCTATCTGTCATGCTCAATTTATGGCATTTAAAAAAAGTTTTAAAAAGTGCTAAATTATTTAAATAAAAATCGGACAAATATTTACATAATAATGTAGTCATAATCTAATTAGTAAATAAATTAAAAATGGACAAAATTATCCCATCCCTGCAGAATTGTCAAAAACATGATTACTGGTATAAGACTGGAAAAACTGGAAGAGGGCGCAACTCTCTGAGAGAACAAAGCAAATTTACATTTGAATTTCTCTCTTGTGCACCATTCAAGACGCAAGTCTCACCTAAGCAATCCTAATCTACATCTTTCTCTGGACCCATTCTCCTCCCACACCTTCTCCCTCATGCTGAGATCACCTGAAATTCACCCAAGAATCAATATAGTTTAATACGAATAATTATCATACAGTATCACACGTTTGATATCATTTGAAATGTCTCAGTGCGACTGGTACAAAGGTCTCATTCTCAAAGAAGTAAACCAGAAGGTAATAAGGCATTTAAGAGTTTAGAAATAATTCACACACAGAGTAGGGTGTGTCTTCCAGGCATATGGCCTTATTCTCTCAGAAGGTGTAAACTCAATTCAAATTCCCACTGTTAGCAAATGGTTCCATGTAAATCAACTTCTGCCCCCAGTAAGTCTGGGACGGTGATTAATGTGAATTCCCACTGTGAACTCATCTTTACATTTGAAATGAGGTTTGTCTATATAATGAAATGCAACTAGAGCTCGGCACTTTTTCTGTAACCAGATTAGCCCAGGATGTGAAGTGCACCAAAACACTTCATGTCGTTTTATTTTTTTTTTTTTTATATTTTATTATTTCTTGAAGTTGCAAGACATAAATACACATTTGGTCATATTAAAAAACATTTTTGTCTTGTCTCACATCCTCATGTCGTTTTATAAGGTCAAGGTATTGCATCTTCTCTCTTTATTCTAGAGCATTTGATGTTTGTATCTATTATATTTGAACTGATTATGCAATTGGCGTGATGCATTTACTTGACATAATAAGTTGTAAACATTTGATTGTTTTCTAATCGACTTAGATATTATTTTCAGTAAAGAGTTAAAAAGAATACCGTATTTTCCGCACTGTAAGGCGCACCTAAAAGCCTTTAATTTTCTCAAAAAACGACAGTGCGCCTTATTATCCGGAGCGCCTTATATATGGATCAATTGGTTAATAGGATCAATTGGTTAATAATGCTCCGCGTTATTAAATTCGCCCGCGAACTCGCGCTCGTGTCCATCTTATGCCTGCTCTTTCACACGACCAGTTCAACCTCGTATAAATCAGGTTATGCCCGCTCACGAGCGCTCACTCTTACTAACAGACATACAAACAGACACACTGTCCTCCCCGGCGCTGCTCGCGCGTCACAGAATGTTCATAAAGCGTTCCCCATTCACAGTAACCGGGTCGTCTCATTCAAAACAGCCAGCTGTTGCTGTCAGCGAGCCACCGCACATGAATACTCGTATGAGTCAGGCTGCGAATGTAAGTTACGTGCCCGCCCCAGCGCGCGCACGCTTACTAATAAACGCCTCGCCTCCGGCGCCGCGCACTCGTTACATTCCCTTTAGCACATCTAGTGGATGCATAACGCAAACCCAGTCAAACGTTTGACTGCAGTATCTTATGCGCCTTATAATCCGGTGCGCCCTATATACAGTTAATGTTCTAAAATAGGTCATTCATTGAAGGTGCGTTTTATAATCCGGTGCGCCTTATAGTGCGGAAAATACGGTAGTCAAACATTCGCTCACAGTTAATGATGCACAGATATCATTAAAAGCCTTTTTCATTTATGGAGTCAGATGAAATAACGAGTTAATACATATGAGAAAATGTATTTCATTTAATCAAATTGCTTTGCCACGCGGAAAGATGGTAACGCGCAGAGACCTTCACCCGCTGATCAGAAGACTTTCTTTGGGCCGATCCAAGACCTTGACACATTTTTATTTTATTTAATATTTTGTTTGATTATTATCATTATTTTTTTTATAGTACCAAATATTCTTCAGTTTTATGCAAAACAGAAATACGACAAATAGAATATCAGATCTCTGTCATATTGCCAAAAATAAATGCAAAAAAAAGAAGCTTTTTTGCATAGTTGTGTTAGACACATGAAAACTGTTACAATGTATCTCGCAAGGTAACACGATGTAACGTTGCTCTCTCTCGTAATGTCCCCACATTAAATCCTTGAATTTGAGGGTATTGGACCTGGAAAGTCCTTGAAAGGTCTTTGAATTTGAAGTTGACCACGGTGTGGGAACCCTGGAAGATGTATATCATGGTGACGACGATATGAATGTGTGTCTGTATATTAGATTTGTGCATTCGCTCTTAAAGTAACAGCAGCCTAATAAACCTTTTTATTATACTTCACGCACAGCATCATACCATAATTTACTAGTAATGTTTTAACTTCTCATACTGCTAAATTGCCAGAACCAATTTACTGGTATTTTTAAAAGGTCCTGTTCACACATGATCTCGTAATGGTAATTTTCCAATAAAGACAATGTGTGAAAGGGGCAAATGTCAAATGTTTTTATTTTATTTTCTCAGAATTGTGAGATATAAACTGGCAATTATGAGAGAAAAGTCACAATTGTGAGATGAAAAATTTGCAATTGCCTTTTTCATTTTTTATTACGTGGCGAAAACAAGCCTCCATAATATCTTGATGTATATTATTAACGTGTAATAAAAAACATTCTCCAATGTAAGATTTCTAAGATTTTGGTCCCATTGCCCACCCCAATTTTTTGGTCTATTGCTAGTGGGTTTTCATTGCTTGTTTACTGCACGAAACAGATGGTTTAACTTGTGGTTTGCTCTCTTGACTTTGTGTCTCTCAGAGAAGAGATGTACTACAAGGCCGTCCATGGGACAGCAGTCATTTTCCTCCAAAACAATGCTGGCTTTGCCAAATGGGAGCCCACTACGGAGAGAATCCAGGAGCTCCTGGGGGCGTATAAGATCTCCGGGCGTTCGTTGCCCTCACCTGGTCCCTCTTCAACCAGTACCGGAGATAAAGACTCCAAACCGGCCCAGGAACGAACCCCTAGGAGTCAAGACAACAGCAGTCCTGTTGACAAGACTGCACCGGACACAACAAACATTTAGACACGGCGCTGGGCGTGTGGACACGTGTATGTATGTTCATGGGAAAGAGTCTGTGATTGTATGAGAGGTATAATATTGGGTTTAGATGTTCATGTGAGAAGACGACTGTTTGTTTGTTTACTTTCTTCCGCATCTATTATTTAATATTATTTGTTTTGGGGTTTGAGTCTCATAATGGTTGAGTTTTTTTATCAGTGTATAGATCACCTTTTTTTTTTTTTTTTTTTTTTTAAAGAGATGGTAAATGTAGTCAAACATATCAAATTCTTTAAATTTTTTTGTTTTCCTTTTTGGGTGAGTCTCATTAAACCATGTCATGTTTCACACCAAGATCAAAAGATAAATAATTTGCATAAAGAAAATGAAGCTTTATTTCATAAATTTTCAGTTTTTGTAGTTCTCATTATTCTCAATGGTGTTTAAACTTTAATAAAACTATTTTCATTCATTATACAGTAATTATTTACTGTACTATTACAGTTAAAAGGTTACTGTTACAATGCTATTTAAAAAAATAAAATCAGCCTAAATTGAATTTAACACAATGTAATGTATTACCATCAGGGTATCTTTACTGAAATACATTCTGCATACTTTTTTTTTTCCCCAAAAAAAAGAAAAAAAGAATGGTCCTCAAATAGGGTTAATTTTCCAAACTAAATAAAATTTCTTTCTGCTGATTTCGGAGTGAAATATGACAGGCGTTGTGACATTCACGCCTTAACTTTGTGCTTTTCTCACTGGCAGGAATATGAAGCTGTCATAGAGTTGAGGCACCGATGTTAGTCTGTTGTTCTTTTTAGACAATTCTGTGTCAGAAGACGATCGGCGATCAGGCAGCTATGTTTAAAAGCCTTCATCATGACATCATGCTTCTCAGATCGATAGTTGGCTCCTGTTACACCCATTTCTTTTTAGATTTCACAGGCGTGTTTCCAAGTTAAGTGGTTATGTTTGATTTCTTCATGATAGAATATATATTGTATGTAATTACAAAAGATCAGTAAACAAGCAGAAAAGTAGTCATCCATCTGCAGTTAAATCCAGTCAGTTTTCTTTTATTCCTAAAATATTGTACAGAACACAATAGCAAATCTGAAATAGTTTTTTGTACCTTTATTGCGTTCTTCTTTTCTGTACAGTACAAGCCTGTGTGAACCTTAAGTCCTATTGTGGCATTCCTGGTCACATCAATTGTAGCATTTAGCGAGTGGAAAAAGAAAATTTCTTATTAGTTATGAAAGCATTATTCCAACTGGTTGTGGTTTTATTGAGAAATGATTTAGCTCCTAAATATGGCGTACGGCCCTCGTTTTTCTCCGGTGAGTCTACCTCTCATTTCGTGTGTTTTATAATTGAGAGCACGACACCTGTAAACTCGAACGAAGAAAAGCAAACGAGGCTTATTCTTCCTCTAATAAATGCATCGGCGTCCGGTTATTCGAATTGGTTGCAATTGCCTTGATTTCACTTTTTCGTGTATGTGAAAAGTGCTTTAAAAGTTGACTTTTTTTTTTCTAATCATAGAAATTTGTTTACATAATATTGCGTTTAAATTGTATCACTGGGCAGCGTTTTGAATGTACATTTTAAAAAAGGAAAAGAGAAGTTATTGATCGAATTTGTTGCTACAATTGGACTTTAAATGTTGCGATTATTAACACTACAATGGTGTTTTTTTGGGGGTTTTTTGCCATGTTAATACGCATGTAGTAATTCGTATTGTATACTATCACTTTATTAAACCCAATCACTTCCATCTGTAAGTAAGTATAGTTTTTTTTTTTTTTTTCACTGGACTACATTGTCTTGTTGCCAAACTGGGAAATGGCTTTTATATTAGGTTTAAAAGCATTCCAGTGGTTTGACGTGTAATGTAACCCAGTTTGCCCTTTTTAAAATCCAACATAACATCACATTGAGCATCAGGCACTTGTTGGATTTCCTAATCCCAGAGTGGATCACCAGCAAAACTGTAGATGTTGTACAGAACATGGGTATGAAGTTTGTTTTCCCACACAGTTGTTGTGAGTCTATTTGAAAAGAACACAAAAGATGTCTTTTTCACCATGATTTTATTTTTATTTAACTTTTTGGTTCTAAACTGTTTATGAATTATAGAATTTATGAAATAGTTGTTTTAAACTAAACCAAAGTGTTATTAAAAAAAGGAGGAATTTATCTTGTATCTTAAAGTAGAACCGTGTACGATTGCATCAGTAATGCATAAAGTGTAACCAGCAGAAACATCCATTTATCCATAACTTTATTTTTATAATTCTTTTTGTTCTTTGTTTTCTTACAAAAAGTGTGTTTAGGTTTTTATTGTGCATGACCTGATATTTTGCATTACAAAAAAAAAACAATATATAAATTGTACAAATCTATATTGTTTAGTTAGTTGTACGCTTTGCCACACTAGGCTTTTAACCGATTTGCATTTATCAGTCATGTTGATTGATTTATATTTGGTCGCCATTGCGTTTGTTGATTCAATGTCCTCTAAAATGCCATGAATGTCTCCCCTGTAATCTTATTCTGATAAAGACAAAGATTCGGTGAATGTAAATATGTCTGTGCTTATATAATTTGTTTCTTCTACCTGTATATTATCAGTGTTGTGGCATTTCCCATCACCGAAAGTGGTATGAAGATTTTCCTCTGAATCAGAAAAGCTCTCAGTAAAATATTGAAATCATAAACCCATCTCTGGCATTTTCTTATAATATGTATTGTACATACTTATTTTTGGCTGGTGCTCACACAAGTTTCATCAGCATATAATTGGCTGAAATTGTACTGTAACAAAAAAGTACCATGGTATTACTTATGGAAATTGTACCATGGTAATACCATGTTTTATCAGCACTTCGCATAGTGTACTTTGAAGTACCTTGTAGTTCTGTGCAATACCATAGTACATAAATAAAGTAGTCATTTATTATGTCATGGGGAACGGTGGCAGGTATCGTCTTTATTTCTTTTAACGAAATAGTTACCCTTGTATGAAATACACACCGATAGAAAGTCATGAAAGTATGGCGTTGTATTGAGAACACAATTTAATTGTAACATTTGCAGAGAAAATATTTATCTGAACAGAAATGTCGCCACGAACAAGCAGCTTCCGTGCCACAACAATGATGGCCGCTCGATTCGTGTAAGTGAATCTGAAGTGTGGCCACGCCCATGATCGGGATGCGCATGCGCACTACAGAACTCAGCCTTTTATTTTGAAATTCGTGACAGAAAGTGCGATAGTCGAATACATTCTTGTTTACGTCACTGCATTGTTGAGCTTGAGGAAGCGACTGATAATTCATCGAGCTCTCGAACTTTGACAAACAGAGACTTTTCTGGCTATTTCATTGTGTTTAAATGCATGCCGTTAAACCTGTTATTCTCAATGCATATTTGTAGCAAAGTTTAAAGGGGTGTGAATTAGCTCGTCAGCTCTCTGACTGCATTGAGTTGCTGTCAGGTCACAGCGACAGTGAAGTGCAACACTTGTCGATTAACATCAAGACACCCCTGCAGCTTCTCTATCGATCTTCATTGATTGTGAGTGATGGGGGCCCACAGGAGCGAGGGACGCCGGGAATGGCTCCAGCAGGATTTCACTGAGCAGCAGGTACAGACAGTGGTGAGTCAAACATCATCATCATCATCTTCATCATCACCACCGTCATCATCATCATCATTCTCTCATCATAACCGAATATGAAACGTGTACAGAACAGTTCCGGGTCATGTTAATTCCCATAAGAAAAGGAAATCATTTTCATGATAGTTAAGTTCCCAGATTCTTATTACTGGAAAGTTTTATCTAATTATTTATTTATTTTCTTTTAATTTCTTTTATTATCTTTAAGAACAAATTAGTCTCATTCTTCAAATGTACTAACTACTCAAGCACTAAAACATTAATATATATATATATATATATATATATATATATATGTGTGTGTGTGTGTGTGTGTGTGTGTGTATGAGCTGTAAATCAAAATGCTAAGTATTAAATTATTGCACTGTCTGTCAAACCATCCTTGCAACTTACAATTATAAATTGAGCATTATATTAAAATGTACAGTATGTGATCCTGGCATAAAAAAAAGTATAATATATATCCACTTTAATGGCAGAATCCCTGGAACATCATGATCAAACACAGACAGGTGCATCGCAGGGGCCGGCGCTCACAGATGACGGTTAGGTAAGTCCACTAATGTGTATTTCAAGATTAGTTTCCATTGGTGAAATACTTTCGCCTATCCCCGGTTAAGTTGCTGTGAGACATCTGTGACTCTTTCAAAACATTACTGTTCGCCTGAACATATCATTGTGTGTAGTTACACAGATCCTGTCATTTCCATGGATCTTCTGCGGACCGTTCTGCAGCCCAGCTTCAATGACGACATCCGTGCTGTGTTCAGAAAATATATGAAGGTGAGTGACCCATGCTTATTTTGGGACTGGTTGTGTGTGATTATATCGCTCTGATCGTGTTCGTTTTTACGGCACAGTTTTTTGAGAAGGCGGCCAGCAATGTGAAGGAGAATGTTGGAGGAGACGTGCAGCCCGATCAGCTTATCAGAGATGCTTGCAGAAACTGCCTGGAACATGTAAAACATCATTTAGACACAAATTCTGTCAAATATCTAGGGTAAAATTTGTGGTGAAATAAATGTTTGGAAATGTTCTGTTTTAGGCAAAGCAGCTCTTTCCTGATGCAGAGAAAACGGCTCAGAAACCCAGTGTTGACCCCACAGTGAAGGTTAATGTATACAAATTATGCAATTCATTGAGAATTTCATTTCGGATGTCAAAGTCTGCGATAGCCTGCATGCCTGCCTGAAAAACTATAAATACATCTGATTTTTTTTTAGTTCTGATGTATTTTATTTCAGTTCTAAATTATTATTTTCTGAGTTTCTTAATCTTTTTTTGTCGTTTGTTCATTGCACAGCGTTCACGGCAGCCAGACGACACATCTGGCCAGAGAGACAGCCCCATCCCTAAAAAGGTGAACGGGGGAAAATACACATACGCACACACACACACACACACACACACGCACACTCAGGCCCCATCCATACTACTGCATTTTAGTTTAGAAACGGAGACCTTTTGCCACGTTTGCACCTCCCGTCCAGACTAAGGCTATGTTTACACGGAAACGATCTGAAGAGAAAACGCAAAAGTGGCGTTGCGTTATCACTTTTTATTCTGCGTTTACACGAGTGTTATGGGGGGGGGGGGGAATCTGCGTGCATATGGTGATGCAAAAGTGTGTGAAATTCGATGTAGTATGCACTCCATGCAGCTAGATGGCAATGTGAAGCACTGCCACACAACAACACCAATATCTGAGAATATTTTGTACAACTGCAAAAAGACTCTTGTACGTTTATCAGAGCTGCTTGGGCAACTTGAAGCTCCGACGTATGGAAGTAATCCAACATGTTGGTTGTAATTTTCCTGTACTGGCGCATGCCTGTGACGTAAACGCGTACGCGACGAGAGCCACAGTGAGCAGATTTGCGTTTTTACCCTTTAGACGGGAACGCGACGGTGGAGCGTTTTTAAGATTTCCACTCTGGAGGGTGGTTTCACTTTTTTGCGTTTTTAAGCCCCAAAAACGCCGTCGCCGTGTAAACGAAAGGCACATCCAATAAAATATTTTTACGTTTTCACCTGGAATCGTTCTCGTGTAAACAGGCCCTAAAAAGGCAAAAACGAAGACCTAAAACAGAGAAGTTTAGAAACGCTGCCGACCCCAGTTTGCGTTTTGAATCTCCGGAGGGCGTTTTAGTGAAGACGGTTCAAAACGGAGGACTTTAGAAACAAAGATGCAAAGGCTCACGCTCGGCTCTCTGATTGGGTGTCATCAGTCATGGCGTATCCTTCTCTGATTCGTCAGCTACCTGTTTACACCGGCACGCGCATGCCAAGTGTAGGTGAATGGTCACGTGATCCGCATTTTCAGTCGTTTTAATGTGAACTGAGATCAATTCTACTACACAGCTAAAACGCTGGTGTGGACGGAGATCGTATTCCTTTTAATTCTCCGTTTCTAAACTAAAACGCAGTAGTGTGCATGGGGCCTCAGACACACTCTCTCTCTCTCTCTCTCACACACACACACACATACACACACACACTTAGACACTCTCTCTCACACACACGCACACACTCTCTCTCACACACACGCACACACACTCTCTCTCACGCACACACTCAGACACACACACACTCTCTCTCTCACACACACGCACACACACTCAGACACACAAACACACACACTCTCTCACACACACCCACACACACACTCTCTCTCTCTCTCTCTCTCTCTCACACACACACACTCAGACACACACACACGCACTCTCTCTCTCTCTCTCTCTCTCTCTCTCTCTCTCACACACACACACATTTCAAATAACTGTTTCTGTGTGAATATCTAGTAAAGTGTAAATTATTCCTGTGATCAAAGCTGAATTTTCAGCATCATTACTCCAGTCTTCGGTGTCACATGATCCTTCAGAAATCATTCTGACATGCTGATTTGCTGCTCAGAAACATTTATTAATTATTTAAGTTTTTTAAAAGACTTAATAGTAGTGTATATATAAAAAATGCATAAAATCAAGCCCTCTTACCCATTTGTAAATTCCCTTAAAGTGCCCCTATTATGCTATTTTAAAGGTTCCTAATGTTGTTTCGGAGTCTCTTACAAAAGATTAACATGCATCAAAGGTCAAAATACATTTTAATATTCTCATAATATCTGGCATTATGAAAATTTGTTACCTTGTTATTAGATTTGTAACAGGAAGTGAGACTGTAACTCGTTTTGGCTGTTCAGAATTAATCCTTTCTTTTAGCAGACAATAACTTTATTTGTCGTGCACTTTGATCTTTAAAACTTGACAGACCTTTTACCTTCACAAACAGCTATATTACGTGCACTGCATTAAAGGTAATATTCGAAAAAGCATATTAAATAAACATTATCACACAAGCAAGAGTGCTGTTGTTCTGAATACCAACAATAATAGATACATAATTGTTGTTCATTTTCAGAGGAAAGGTCGTCCTCCTGGTCCAGTTGTACAGTACGACAGAACAGTCCAGTACAGCACTCCGTAAGTTTCCCTAAACATTTTTTATCTGATTTTTCCATATATTAACTATTCAAGCCTTTGACATTTTAAAGCATATTTCGTAGAGCGAAACCCAAAGTATCCGAGCCAATAAAGAGAGAAGGACCTAAGGTAAATATAATGTGCAATTGGTTTAAAATGGCATAATAATTGATACTGAATTGTTTATGTAATATTAATGTGTCTGTGTTGATGTCTGTATAGTGGAACCCAACCAGACTGAACGAGAACAGCACATTCGTTCTGGGATCCAGGGCAAATAAGTAAGTGTACCAAGGTTTGCTCAAATGCTATTGGTCTTTTTTTACATTAACATTAACATTGAACATGTGATTTGGATGTATTCATTCAACAAATGGAAATAATTTCAGGGCTTTGGGAATGGGCGGTACAAGAGGAAGAATCTACATCAAACACGCAGAGCTCTTCAAGGTTTTTTCTGTTTTCTTTTTCTGAGCATTGATTAAGGTGTTTCTGTGTTCACGTGGAAGGAGCCGTAATATCTTTTGTCTCTCAGTATGCCGCTGATGCTCAGGACAAACACTGGCTTTCAGAAAGACAGCACATGAGAGCCACAGGTGGAAAGATGGTGAGATAATTATGTTTTTGTATTTACAATTTTTTATTTTTATAAATTACTATTCTCCATCATCCTATTTAAACGGTTACTCTTCTCAGGCCTATCTGCTTATAGAAGAGGATATTCTTGATCTTGCCCGAAGTGACGACTACAAGTAAATAAACACATTATCTTACTAAATAAAACATATAAAAGACTTATAAATAAATCTTAGTATAAAAGCTTGTATCTGCCACGGAATAAAACAATTTAAACGGTAATTGATTTTTAAACGACTTTTTAATTCTCAGAATTGTGAGATAAAATTAAATTCAACTGCGAGGAAAAAAAGTCAGAATTACGAGTTATAAAGTCAGAATTGTGACTTTTTTCTCAGAATTGCATGATATTAACTCACAATTGTGAATTATAGTCAGAACAGTGAGATATGAACTCACAATTCTGAGTTTTCTCTCACTATTCTGACTATTTCTTTTAGTTGGCATCTCAGAATTCTGATTTTATAACTCGCAATTCTGAGAAAAAGTCAAAATTTCGAGTTTATATCAGAATTCTGATTTTATAACTCGCAATTGTGAGTTTCTGTCATGCAATTCTGAGAAAAAGTCAAAATTGCGAGTTTATAACTCAGAATTCTGATTTTAGAACTCACAATTGTGAGTTTCTGTCATGCAATTATAACTCTCAATTGCGAATTAGAATCAGAATGGAATTCTGAGGGAAAAAAGTCGCAATTACCTTTTTTTATTTTTTATTCAGTGGAGGAAATAAGCTTCCATATGTTAGTGGGAACATGCATCATCATATTTTCTCTGAATTCTTAGGGACAGTCCTGACTTGAAGCTGGATGAATTGAAACCATTTATAGTGCCCATATGGATGGTGGAGAAGATGCAGAAGGCAATGGAAGCACAGAAAACAGAAAATGATCTTGTCATGTAATGCCAAACTCGCCAGGCAAGTAGATGGACCACGGACACTCCTCAGTGTTATCAATTTTTTCATAACTAACTTTTTGTTGTTTGCTTGGCGATGTACACTGTAGGCCCAGGCATTATGATCAAGTTGCCCAGGAATTGTTGTGTTGGAGGTTTATTTGGCAAATCAAATTTCCACATTTCATTTCATGGAACTGATCTGATTCCTTTTTTTTCTATCAAAAAATGTGTGCTTTTTCATGAATTGTATTTAAAGTATTAAATATCTAATGAGGCACATATAGAGCCTTAATGACTTTTTAAATTCTGTGGTTAATAGACATTTTGTATGTTTGTTTTGTGTGTTTTTTCCTGAACATTTATCATATTTTTTTAACAAATGGAGTTTATGAATTTGTCATATTGTTTGTCATATCTGCTTCAAAAGGGAATGTACTTAGTCATATAATATCCCCCCCAACTTATTTCTTGCTTTTACATATACAACTTTATTCTAAAGAACAAAAACAAAGAAGCTACTTCCTCTAGCAGCATCATTACACAATGGTGCTGTGATATTTTTACCTTAGTGTATATTGTAATCTTGAATTTTTTAAAAAAAATTACTTTTAACCGGTTTTGTGGCTTATTAAAAGTGTGTGTGTGGGGTGGGGGGGGGTGTATTTAAATTATTTTCTTAATGAATTTCATACCTGTTACACACATGTCTTTTATATAACTGAAAATGTACGTTTTATCAAATGTATGTAAATTAATTTACCAATAAACGGTTTGTGCTAAATGGTCTTTTCAAATGAATTCTCATCAAAGTTGTAAAGTTATCGCTTTTGTAAAGGTATAAAATATGAGCGGCAGCAGAATGAATGACTCACTCAAGTCAACGGTTATAGACACGCCCATCTAGCTGTATCAGCCAGTCAGATCAAAGTGTTTTGTGCATAGTTTGATTGCTCATTGGTTGCTATGCGATCGCTTTGTTCGTAATCTGTGCTTCTGATTGGCTGAAACGGTGATTAGGCGGAGAATTCCGTTTGGCAACCTAAGTTTAAACAGGGGGGCGGGATGTGATTTAAAAAATTCGCTCAAGCATCGGTTAGTGTTGTCGACTCTACTGAACACAGCCGGTAATATGCATATCATGTCAAGTAATACTGCTATGAATTTATATTTAAAGTGGGATTCTATACCTTTGAATAGATTGCTGTATAAATGAGTTTGTTTATATGATTTTATTAGTGCATTCGCTAACTCGATAGGTTAACTGACGAGTGGCTTTTTGTTGTTCATATTTCAGCTTTAGATAGCCCAAGATCTGTATTCGTTGTTTCGATTGTTTTATAAATGCTTGTATTTTATAACATTAAGCTGGTTACGTAGGTTTGTTTAGGTTATGTATCTGCTATATTATGAGTACCTTAGGCCTTTAACTTGCCTCATATCCAAATGAGAACCCGTTTAACTGTTAACTTTACTCTTTGAACACGAACTCGAAGCGATTTCAGTCTTGTTAGTTTTATAACGTTAAAAAATGAATTCGATTCAGTTTCATGGGTTTCTATCGACTGGTTTAGTTAGTTTAGACTGGTTGATGAAGCTCGCTATCGCTTACAACGTAAAACGTGTTGTGATCAGTTTTAGCATGCTATCGATGTGCGCATTTATAAATATAACTTCTGTTGCTCATGACACACGATCTCAGATCTGACGATGGCCTCTCAGAACATGGACCCCGCAGCCGCCGCTTCAACAGCAGCTCTGAAGGGCAGCGAGACGAGTGCAAGTGTGTCGAAAGGATCAGTCACTAAAAGGTTTGATTGTCCAGATATTAGCCTACCTTTTAATTGTAGTGAAAACTTGTTAGGTTATGTGCGACACACATGGGCAATTCTCTGAAATAAATGCACGTAGGATTTATATCGGTAATATTGTCATAACTTGGAATCAATTCTAAAGAGATCAATAAGATATCCGATAACAACTGGTTTCCCACAGGCTTGTTTTATGCTTCTTTGGTTCGGAAAACATTGTAGTCTTTATCAGAACAGAATTTCTATTGAAATTGTGTTTATTGTACTGGACTTTATCACGTGAGGAAGTGTAAGTTACTGCTGTTCTGAATATCAGTGCTATTGTGATTTCTGTTTTCATTGCGAGTTTAATAAACAAGTTAGATTAACTTGTTTTTCTGAGTCTGAAAAAAATGTTTATTTATCCCCCTTCTGTCAAAAATGTCCCTAAAGAATTCAAAGCATCAAACTGGGTAATGGGAGTTTCAAAGTCCTTAAAGTTTAAATGCATTGTGTTTTCCTTTAGGATGGTGTATGTTATTGTTAATCATATTGGTCCTAACCAGAGCTAGAATATACTTTTGTGCCTAGGAGGTGCTAGTTTCTCAATTAGTTTCACTCCTGTTAAAGGTGCTCAAAGCGATGTCACGCGTTTTTTAGGCCAAAACATTTTTTGTCACATACAACAAACATCTCCTCACTATTCGCTAGCTGCCTGTCCCCTGAACACGCTGTAAAAAACCGCGGTCTCTGCAGACACCCCAGGCTCCACAAACGGCAACAAAAACAAACTGGGCTAACCCGCACCACGAAACATAACAAACTGTTCAGCCAATAACCGATAAGAAGGGTTTGGGGGGTTAGTGCGCGGATGAGGAGGAGGGAGCGTCTAGCTAGCCTTCGTTTTGTTTTACGATACTTTAAACGTCAACAAGAAGTGATGTCACTCGACATCGCTCAGAGGACCTTTAATCCCACTTTTAGTTTATCACTTATATCTTGGCATCTGAAAATGACATGCAACCAAATAATCCATTAGTAATCGGACTGAAAAACTTCATGTAAACACTTTAATTGATCCGATTGAGCTGGATCCAAATGAAATTGATCGTATTGAAAGGGGTGGTTTATTCCTTTTCTTTTCTAATCCAATCCAGAGAACATGTTAACACTTGATCGGATTGTAAAAGAAACTGAAAGAGCTGTGCATTTGCGATGGCGTAATTGAAACAAAAGATGTGCATGTACACAAAGCCACTGAACATCACTACGTCTCTCATTTGAAAAGAAAAAAAAATAAGTTTAGCACTTATACTTATTCAAATTATTGTTCAATGTCTCCCCTTTCCCTCTGTAGGCTTCAGCAAGAGCTGATGACGCTAATGGTAAGACCTTTGTATCGCAGGTATTCTGTTTAGCTTCTTTTAAGGGATCGTTCACCCAAAAAAACAAATTGTCATTTACTCCCCCTCAATTTGTTCCAAACCTGTATGAATTTCTTTTTTCTACTCAACACAGAAGATCATTTGAAGAATGTTAGAAACCAAACAGTTGATGCATCCATTGATTTCAATATAATTTTTTCCATGATATATAAAGTCAATGGGGTCCATCAACTGTTTGGTTACCCATATTCTTCAAAAAATAAATTTTTTTGTTCAGGCTCAGCAGAAGAAAGAAATTCATACAGGTTTGGAACATGTGGGTTAGAAAATGATGACAGGTTTTTGGGTGAAGGATCCCTATGACTGTTGTTTAACTCTATGCTTTGTCAATGCAGATGTCAGGAGACAAGGGTATTTCAGCGTTTCCAGAGTCTGACAATCTCTTCAAATGGATCGGCACAATAGATGGAGCTAAAGGAACGGTGGGAGTTGTTTTTCTCTTGATGTCAGGAAATGTGATTCTTGCATACAGTATACTAATGTAGGTTGTCAGAGTCCTGCATAAATCTATGTTTCCCCCCTATTTAGGTTTATGAAGGTTTGAGGTACAAACTTTCACTGGAGTTTCCTAGTGGCTACCCCTACAACGCCCCTCGGGTGAAATTCGTCACTGCTTGCTTCCACCCGAATGTTGATGAGAATGGTTTCATCTGCCTAGACATTTTGAAGGACAAGTGGTCCGCACTTTATGACGTTCGCTCCATACTGCTGTCCATTCAGAGTCTACTAGGCGGTAGGTTCTGCTTTCATGTGAGAAACCAAGATTTGGCTCACTTTCACATGAGTTGGAATTTGAATTGTTCATGATCTTCAGGATGTTTAATTTAAATTATTCAACACAACTAGGATTGGGCGATGTCTACCAATTTGGCATCAGACGATGTCTACAGTGAAACGTCGCGATGTACGATGACATCGGGGGGGGGGGGGGGTGTTTTCATAATATTCTCATTTTCTATATCTCATCAGCAATTTCAATGTCGGCAGCAGCTGAGCACTAAAGAGCGAATGTACAGTGACATGACGTCACTGCCAGATTCAAACTGTGCTTTCGCGGCTGGCGCTGAGCCAAAGACGGACACGCTCAGCGCTTGTCATAGGCTATATCACAACTGTTCAGTGTTTTTAACCACATAATGTTTATTTTAGGTTTCAGACATTTAAATGCATATAATTTATTGCAAAACAATACATTTATAGTTTGTAAAATACACAATGGTGTCTATGGAAGCAGCAATAACAACCCATTCAAATGATATTTGACGACGGTTTTTATTCATATCAGAGACAGTGTGAATAACTATAAAGTCAACTCTATTTGCTGTTCACCGGCCACTTACCTGATGAATTCACGCGCTGTAATAGGCTAACTTAAATCCAACAGACAGGAATCTCTGAACTGCGGCCCAAACACGGCGCCCATCTCACGTTACAGATCAAGATAACTTATAAAGGTTTTTTAAACTACAAAACAAACTCACTTACACATATTTGAGAATCGGAATAGAAGATGGTTTATGACATGGTAAGCAAGTTTGTTAATATTTTGAAATAAAAGTACTAAATCTGTCATACAGCTATTTTGGCTGTGGTGAATCACGTGCCAAGCATGACGCGTCACCATGGAAACCATGGGGGGGGGGGGGGGGGCACATCGCAATGTCGGCTAAACATCGTGACATGTCTGATGTCAGAAGTTTTGCAGCCGTATGATTTCATTAAATTTGCCAATGCCTATTTATCCCGATATGTAGAATCCTTTAATTCAGATTAACAGAAAGTAGTTAACCTCAAATTAATTAGTGTATATAAAGTAGCATGTCTGTTTTAGTCTTTAAAGTAATTTACTGTTATACTTTTGAATTCTTGTTTTTAGAGCCCAACAATGATAGTCCACTGAACTCTGCTGCTGCTGAACTATGGGATGACCAGGAAGGTAAGAGAACATGCCAAAATTAAGCAGTTTTTTGAAACTTTTGTTTTTAGAGAATTATGCAATAAACTGACATGTTTCAAATCACTTGTTGCAGCCTTCAAAGCCCATTTGCACGCAACCTACAAGAAATGAACAAATGTCTGCCTCTTGTTTTACCCGTTGTTTCAGAGTTTTTATGTTTTGTTTTTTTTCATATTCATAATGTCAATGTTCTCTAATGTCTTTGTATATATTATTTCTGTGTTGTATTAAACTTGCCTAAATAAAATGCTGAATGAAATGTGCATAATTATTAGAATAAAAAAGGTTGGAAATAAGACCATAATGTTAAATGTTTCTTTTTGTTTTATTTTTGATTTTTACAGTATAAAGGCTTTGTGGTGAATAACATTGCCACCATGTTCAGACTGTCTTAAAGGAGTAGTTCACTTAAATTAAAATTCTGTCATAAATTACTTGCCCTAAGTTGTTTCAAACCTGTATGAATTTCTTTCTTCTGCTGAACAGAAAGGAAGATATTTTGAAGAATGTCAGTAACCAAACAGTTGATGGATCCCATTGACTTCCATAGTATTTTCTTTCCTAGTATGGAAGTCAGTGGTGTCCATTAACTGTTTGGTTACCGACATTCTTCAAAATATCTTCCTTTTGTGTTCAACAAAAGAAATTCATACAGGTTTAAAACCACTTGAGGGTGAGTAAATGATGAATTTAAAATTTAAATTAAGCAAACTATTCCTTTAAGATAACCCATTGATTAACAGCTAGTTGGTCAATCCGTCTTTTCAGATTCAAATGAGACCAAGCTGCTTTATTTAACTGGCATAAAGTTATGCCCAGTCTTAACGGAAATAAAATAGATGACTAGTTTAAGCATCTTATGCAACCAGCCACAGAAAATAATTATAGTCTGAAAAATGATCAAGTTAAAGGGTTTACAGGGTATGATGGTCAACTATTTAATCTGTTGCTGCAGAATTCATGTATCTCAATTTCAAAACTTTTAGTTCACCCAGTTCCTTAACTTAGCTAAGCAGACATAGTAGACAGCCTACTTTGCAGTTGTGATGCTGGCAACATCCTGATATATTATTTTGAGACACCACCTCCACTTCCATCATGTCCTCCAAACTTTCATCCTCTTCTTGCCCACCATCAGCTTCTTGTGTGGGTTCAACAGACCACAGTGGCACGTTAACTCTCTGGAACATTTCTTCAAGCAGAACGTCAATCTCCCTTATGTGGGTCTTCAGGTCGGGTCTTTCCGTCTCCTCTATTGATAACCATGGCGTCTGCACCATCGCTGCTCGAGCTGCGACTTCTGAAGTTCCACCTGCATAACCTGTGTTGACAAGGGCTTGTCGATCTTTGCGCTGGGTGAGGGAGAATATCTCTTGCAAGGCTCTGACCTTCTTTAGGTCCTGCTGGAAGTTTTCCAAGCTGGACAAGAAGATCACCCAAAGTCGTTCAACCTGTTCTTTGTCCTCTTGTCCTTGCTCCATTTCTGTCAGCAGAGCTAGCAGCCTCCGGTGAAGCCCTGAAACATGAGTCGATCAAGTCAACTCTCCACAGTTTGAATGTAGCGTAATTGAATATGGCCAGCTGATGTGCAGAAAAATACTGAAAGGAGAATGTGAAATTTCTGCACCGCTAGCAGCACCAAACTGATTCCCTTTTATTTAAGTACTTGTTCTGCTTGTCTTTTTGTTTCTAGTTGTCATGTCTTACCTGAGCATATTTTATGAGCTACTATCCTGGTTTCCTCCAGCTCCTCTCTAAGGAAGCTCCCGTCAATGTTGCTCCCCAGGGAGGTTGCCATTTGCTGGAAGCAGGCTGTCACTTTGCTCAGGGCAGCATGTGCCCGTTCACTTTCATTCACCTGCCTCTTTCTGGTCTGGATCTCCACCACTGACTGTCGCCAGCGATTCATCACCACTTGTGTTGTGACCAACCTAAACTTGGCCTAAAAAACCTAAAAAATAAAAAGAGTTATTGTTGGTCTTACATTTTTAGAATGGGCCAGGCCAATTTTTAACTAAAATAAATTAAATGATAAATTGATATAGTTTTTGTCTCAACTAAATGTATGAAATTTTAAACTTTTTAATGTATATTTTACAGGGTTCCCCCGGGTCCTTGAAATACTTAAAAGTTTGTGAATCTGGGGGGAAAAAATGCAAGGCCCTGGAAAGTTTTTGAAAATAAACATGCTTAGATACAGGTCCTTGAAAGTGCTTGAATTTATTTTGTGCAAACCTCTTTCTGGAAAAAATTCCATATTATTCCCTCCAGTAATGTGCTATTTCGCCAAATATTTATTTACGCGCATTTATGCATTACGTGAAGTGTTTCCCGCATGAGGTACTATGTTTTGAACGTTGCCACGTACACACGCTTACAAAACTACTATGATGGTACCTCAGCGTTTGTTGTTGGATACAACAGATGTGTCCCCACATTAAGTCCTTGAATTTGAGGGTATTGGACCTGGAATGTCCTTGAAAGGTCCTTGAATTTGAAGTTAACCAAGGTGTGGGAACCCTGATTTTACTTTTTCTAATCGAATCTCAGTCAAATTAATAGACCATAACCATATCTTTTTACACTCATAAGTGAGTTGGCTTTAATTGCAAACTTGTGCCTCTTGTTTTAAAGTAACAAAAAGTAAAGAGTGTTCTTATTTTACCATGTTACTTCTAATATAATTTTGATATAAGTTCATACTTAAGGTTCAATGTGTTTGCATTTGTATACCAAACATTTTACTAAAGAAAAAGGCCACTTACAGTTAACTGAGCCTTGAAGATATCCGTGTCATTTCATAGCCCTCTGAAACTTGCAAGTCGCTTCGACAGTCCTGTTTTCCAGTGCGTTTGAGACACTTCTGCCAACCTCCTTGTATTCGTATGCTCACCTCTTGTTCTTTTTTCCAAAGCTTTTATAGAGACCGCTCTTCAGGGACACTTGTTAAAATTAGGCCCAAACCTTGCAGTCCATGTTCCCAGAATACCTTGCGTTATAGATTATGTCATAGTTTTTTCTATTTCAGAAAAAAAATGTACAGCATTGGGAGGACAAGATTTTAGATCAAGAGATCCATGCATAATGACTTTGTGTGTGCGGTTGTCTGTGTATATATATATGTGTGTGTGTGTGTGTGTGTGTATCTGATAATGTGTGTGCTGTGCACAGTGGTTTCTGTAAAGTTAATTGTCCACAGGGAGTGTGGTATGGTCTTGTGGAGGAACAGACGGGGATCCTTTAAGGACTCTCTTGTGATTACTTGGGCTTGTTTGAAAGCGGTGTCACTTGATGTAACACGTACGCTCCCATGAGTTAAGTCTCCTGAGCAACACAAGGATATTAGTTCATTCAGTTAGCAAAACAGCTAAGCTGAAAGGCACTCACATAATTCCTTAGTCATAATTATAATCTGCTTCACACTCAAAATTGTGATGTAGGAGGGTATTCCTCCCTCGTATATAAAGCATGGCTCATTAATAGCAAATAAAACTTTTGCTACTGAACTCCTAAAATATAATAGCTATTAATGAAAAAGCAATGTATCCTTTTCTTGTCTTTTTCAGAACTATTATCTAGCAGTCTTCAAATATGGTAAGTGCACTTGATGGTTTTATCTAGAATTGTGTTAGATATGGAAGAATCTTTATTGAATATCTAACAGGTGGCTTTAAAGTATTTGTTCATTCTCATAGCAATGACAAACACAAAATCACTTATTTTACATATACATTACAGCTTGGCCATTGACATGCCTTACAAAGGCAACTAGGAACTTCAACGAGAACATTGAGACAATGATTGAAATTATATCACAGATAGATAACAGAAAATGAACAAATTCATCTAGAATTATTGAACACATTCTGTGGTTTCCATATTAAAGTGTGGAAGGACTTCATTCTCTGTTGCATGTTATTTATATCACAGTTGTTGAAGACCCATTGGGTGAGCTATAAGTGATACAAAACCACAGCGTTCAGATGCTGTCCAAAATCAATACCTGCAGCTTGCGTTGGGTATCAAGCTTTAGCTGCTAAAGACAAGTATAGTTGGCCCTGCATAAAATGTGAGGTGATTTACAAGGAGTTCACTGGTAGATGCTGGTATAGTGAGGCGTGGTGGGGAAAATGTGGTGTCTGGGATTAACAGATACATCAGTCATTTGGCTTTTGTTCTTTTACAGGTCTTGCTAGTATCAGCCCAGTGATCGTAGGGTACTATGTGGCGATTGCCTCCATGATCTCGTGGCACAAACATTGGCAGAAGCCATAGAATACGCAAAGGACCAGGGTGGAGGGCACCAAGCTGACCAGGATCACTCCCATCGTGAGCTGCTGGATCATCAGTAAGTAGATCCCCAGTGGCAGCGAGCTGAAGTACACCAGGCAGAGGAAACCCATCAGAAAGCGGGGAACCGAACGAGACGTCCAAGCCCGACATTTCTGCACGGGCAGGTGGCAAGGCAAGGAGTCCAAACTGGCTGGCCGATACAAGCGCACCATGTTCAGCATGCTCATAGATTCAGAGGACTGAGACTCTCCAGGGACTTCCATGATTGTGATGACGAGGCAATCGGAGGAGCTGTGGGCCTGCTCTCCTCCACTCAGGCTGTTGGGCGTCAAAAGGACCTCACCGCTGGGTGCGGTACCACTCTTACGAGCCCGGTCCTGGTAAGTCAGAATTGCCAGAATGTTGCTGTCGTCTTGAAGAAGCCAGATCTCCTCGTCAGGGACGTGAGTCTCGTGGCGACAGAAGGGGCAGCTGATGATGCTCGGAGACGAGTCCAGCTCCACCATCTTCTTGAGACATTTGGCACAGACGCGGTGCAGGCAGCTCAACACCTTGGGCTTGCGGGCCCGGGTGTCAAAGCGATTGTAGCAGATCTTGCACTCCAGTTCCTCTACTGTGTAAATCACAGGCGCCTGGGAGCTCTCGGTCTCTGAGTCGGACTTCTGGCTCATCCTGAGAGGTGAAGTACGGCAAGAACCGGGAAGCAGGTGCTAATGTTCAAATTAAGCAGATTTTAGTACGCTGTAAAAGCAGCACCTGAGCAAGAGTCCTTGGTAGCCTTTGTTTTTGCTTTGTGTTTGTTTTTTACCAAAAAGAATTGCTTAAATTCATTTTTACAAGAGCTTGCAGCACATAATGCTGATTAGAGGTCCTAATAGAAAGCTTAACATAGTGTAGATGTCCATGATATGACACCCTGATATATTTATGACAAGCAAATTATGCTAAAGATACAATACAGAAATTCAGTGCATGCAAAATGCATATCTTCATTCACTGTTCGCATGCAATTCAGAAACTTGTGTGGGTTTTTCCAGCATTTTTTAGAGAAAGGCAAAAGACAAATAAATATAGTTGACACCAGAGAGGTTCAAAAAATATTCCATAGCAGGGCTTGTCAAGCGTCTGCCAATTCCTGTGAAATCAGTCTGGGCAAAGTGCATATTTTTGTGTTGTTATCCATAGTTGATTCGGGTATGAGGTGGAAGAATCGCAGTTTCAGATAAAGTCAGCAGAATCATCCTGAAAACTGAGATTTTCTTTCAGTATTTGCTACACTTGATTATGACCTTCAACTATGAAAGCTCATATTGTCCTTGGAGTTCTTGAAGATCTTTGTTCATCCTGCAAAAAAACAGAAGAGACAGAGGTGTTACCTAGATACAATAAGAATGCAGTTGTTTCAAAAACATCAAAATTTATGTTAACACTTTGCAGCAGAAATGAAGAACGCAGCAGAATAGCTTGACGTCTACTGTAGACTTACCTTTTGTGAGTAAAACTCCTGTAATGTCATTGATTCAGCGCTGCTAAAAACCCCTTATATTCATCAAGCCCTTCCTACCAGGCGTATAAAAGTGTCAACATAAGGGTGGGCGTGTGTGAGCATGCACACTGCCCTCCAAAAACAGTTATAGTTGCCCCTCCCAGTATTCAGATTCATGGCCGATCTTTGATTATGGATTTTTTAATGAAAAAAATTCTTAAACTTGAACCCCAGATATTTGGTTACATCTTTCTAGATGTTTTATTGATCAGAGGGGACGTTTAAAGGAGATGCTCATATGTGCTCACCAAGCATAGGTGTGTCGAAACCATTCAAGCGAAGGCTGACGGAGGGCGTATAAAGTTGATTATGTACGGAATTAGCTCCTTTATTTCCTGATTCCCTGTGGATGTGACTTACTCCAATCTGACAATGAGAGGCAAACAAGTTATGCAAGTGGATGTTAGCATAACAAGAGCGTGGCAAACATGCAAATTTAATTTCCCACAACGAAACATTTCATTGTTTTGTTTTTTCTGCATCTCTCTTTCCATGTCTCAAAGCGCAGGTTGTTACAATTTGAAGCCGGTCTATAAATAGCATGCGTACGGCGCTAGAGGTTACAGCCCCCCCCCCCAACCTTGATAACTGTGATAACGACTGTCACACACTCATGTCCAACAGTCGAGGACACAGAGATGCACTGAAATTATGACTTTGACATTATATGGCAGCTTGTCTCTAAGGGTTCTTCAGCTTGGTCACATAAATGGCAGAAGACACTCTGTTGAATAAAAGCCAGTGGGGTCGAACATGACATCCAAGATGAAGTAAGAGAAGTGAAGGTTAAAAGAACGCTACCGTCACACAGAATTTATTTGCCATTAAAACGGCACCGAGTCAATACATGCTAAGGGCACATCTACATTTAGCTGAGTAATCAATGGCTTTGCAGTGGATTATGTTAACTGCGTTATACTTAGGTCATGGCTGCAGTTTTCAAGTGGCTTGTAAATAAAGGTTCTTATTCAGATTAGTAATGTGCTATTTTTAAATGCAATTTGTGTGATGCTGAAATTCAGGGGCTGGATCTGCACTTATGATAATGTTGGCTTTAAAATAAACATTGGCAAGAAAATCGAGTGCGTGCAGCCTGAAATGGCAAGCATATGCATCTGCCTAAATTAGTTAATGCTTCCATTAATGGAACACGTCTTTCACAAACATGTCAGAGTGGTATTAAAGAAATATTATATTCATAAACATTTGCAGTTTGGATTTAAATAGGCAAATGCTTAAGAGTCTGATTAGATTAATATTGCAGTGATTAGTATGTTTCTAGCATGTTATATAGTTCTTCTAACCCTAATTGATGGATTGTGTAGCTTTTCATTTCTTAAACAACAATGTAGGAAGACACATCATGGCCATATTCCAGGATGACAATGTCAAGATGCATCAGGCTCAGATTGTGAAAGAATGGTTGAGAGGAGCATGAAGAATCATTTTCACTCATGAATGAGTCCAGACCTTAAATTTATTGAAAGTCTTTGGGATGTGCTGGAGGAGACTTTACAGAGTGCCGGACTCTTGCATTGTCAATACAAGATCTTGTATAAAAACTGATGCACCTATTCCATAAGATCCAATCATAGACTTTTAAGCATTTGCCCAGTTTTATATATTTATTTAACTAAAAAAATCACATTTTTATTTTTGGGATGAAATTGAAGTTTGGGAGATTCACTCTCAATCCTGAGGTCTGTAATGAAAAATCTATTTCTATCTGTTTAAATCATTGTCTGTTCAGGATGTCTGAGTGTCAGGTTTCTAAAATAACTGAATTTGAATAGTGAAATGATGAAAAGTATCAGTTGGTGTTTGTAATAATTTTGCTTTGGTGACCTGTAGTGCCAGTAACGACAGGAGATGATTGCGTCTGTGTGTAGGCTGTGTGAGGAGCGGAAATAAAGATGCAACGGGCGTTCACAGGAAAACACCATCTGTGTCCTGGTGCTGTGGGTTACATAAATAATAGCAGCTCACCTGCCGGCTCCAATGATTACGTCAGCCTTTTGAGGAGCATGCAGCCCTTCTGAAATGCTTCCTATTTTATATGTTAGTTGGAACATATAATCCTTCATTTTCAGATATTTTAATTAAGTGCAATCTCTAGAGTATTTAACAACTTAATGTTTAGTTTGAATGGGATTTAAAAAAATGAATGATGATAATGAAGCTCTGAGTTTAGAGCCTAGATGCGTATGTTAAGGATCACTGATCAGTCATTGAAGTCAAACTGGTGATTCCAGGCTGACAACCAACCAAAGATGACTATGCCGATAAAGCCTATTTAATAGCAAACAATAAAAGGGCATAACTACATATGGCCTAAAAATGAACAAGAGTACACTGTTTCTTCTTTTCAGATGCATTAAAATTCATATTGAGCAAGTCATGAATGTTAACTAACCTGACCGTTGAAGATTCATTCAGGTGTTGAAAGCGTTGATTGTCAGTCCGACAACGTGAACAGCTTTGAGTAGAACGTCACATACTGTAATCTCTAATTTATGGTAATTACGACCAAGACAGGAAGGTTTTTAGCGCTAGTGCAAAAAAATACACATTAGATGTGTAACTGATGTTTGAGAATTACAGGTGGGTAAAAGGACTGAAACTAAATTCTGCAGGAAGGTAATGATATCCAGGCAAAGGACTGATCTAAAACTGGGAGAATTATAAAATCATCAACACAAAAGCAACAATATGCACTACCAGTACTAGATGTAGAATCAACAAAAATAGCAAGTATAACAAGGTATTTAATGAGCAAAACATGTAGGATTGGACTTCTATCCATTTTATCCAACAGGATCCCTTCTGAAACACCACTGGCACACATTTGATGAGGCTAAAGGTCAAGTTCATCCTCAAAAGCGTCTTCATGCATCAATGGTAACATTTCTTCATTTTTATTGTTATTTGCTATCTTTCCTTTACCAGTCTTAAATTACTGTTAAAGCTACAATATTTAATTTTTTTGCCTCTAGGGGTCGCTAACCTCTTACAATAACAAATGACGTATAATTACAGCGGAATTATGGAACTTGTCGTCAAGCTAATGGATCTAATAAAGTTTATGGATGAGTGAATAGATTGATGTTTTTAACATGACTGTGTTATGAAGCATGGCACGATCGCTAATAAGAGACAGATATCAGCGCCACACGCGAGTCCCGCGGATATAAAGGAATAAGGACATTTAATTCTACCGAACTACCCGCAAGTGCTGAATTAATACTCGCACAGGTCAGTTAATTAGACGAATAGACGCAGCGCTGTTTCACTTGGTCTACACTATCACACTAAACTGCATTTGAGTGTGTTGAAAGTTATAATGTTATTCTATGTGTTAGTTTGTCTGTATGAGACTAGCAGTAAGCTAGATCAACATTAGAATAACATACAGATCATATTCTAACATTTCATCATGTTGAACTATATAACATTGATTAGTTTTATGTACATTTGCTCACCAGTCTAATAAAGTACGTGCAAGAGCAGCGCCTCTGTCGAATCAAAGTTAGTCGCGGACGTGGAGCTCTCGGCATCTCGAAAACGCCACGCTGATATTGATTCTTGTTTTAGTTCTCCTTTTGTCCCAAAGTCTGCTTGCCATGGGCCGTAATGTTTGAACGAAACAACAACAGCGTGAGTGTGCCGCTAGACGTAACACTGTTGTCCACGTCTGTCCCCATGGTTACTATGGCACTACTAGCGGAAACCAGGGATAACGCGGATATTACGTCATTGACAGTAGGGCTTTGACTTTTGCCCAAAAATAATATATGAAGTTTGTTTTTTTATTAATATTCGAATATTAATTATTAATATTTTGACCATTAAATGCCGCAGCGCTAGGGCTAAGGGGGCTTAAGCCCCGAATGTTTTCAGTAAAGCCCCGAATATATTGTTACCTTGTCTTTCTCGTAGAGCAAAACAATTAATCAGAAAAACAAATGTGAATAAGATTACAGCTGCCGCGATTAATTTACCTAATCATGAAAAGTGCATAGGTTATTACAGTTTTATTTATATTTTTACCTCTGCATTAAAGAGACTTGCAACGTGCTTTTGCAGTGTTGAGCATTTTAGACAATCAAAGACATGTCTGTTGAACGCATCCGCCAATCAGATGCGTTTAAATGAGTTCCTGTGTTGAAGATGTGTTTTGCGCGAGCTCACCGTCACCGAGTTCTACACTTTTCGCAAACCTGTCATTATTATTGGCAATAAACTTAAGATGCAAATAAGAGATTCTCGGCAATGTATTTGATATTCTTGATGCTGCTCTGATGCACTCCATTACGCACCGCTGTTTGTTTTCATGATGACTAAAAGTTCAGCGGTCTAACGTTAGCTCATCGATGTCAAAATGATTAAAGAAGCCGGGGCTTACCATTCACAGAAGGATGTTAACAGTGAACGAATACCTGGTAAAATGTAAGTAGCGCCACACGTTGCTTTTCAAATTGTCAGGAGTGTAGATTTCGAACTCCTCGTCAGGAGTTGTTGTTGTAGGCGTTGGCGCGGCCATTGTGTTGATATACAAAATATGCCCTGCGCTAACCAGGACACTAACGTCACCTACAGGAGCCCACATGACCAATAATTGCCTTGCTAATGAGCTCGTGATTCACAACTTCACCAGGCGTGAAAAAGCCTCGGAATCTGAATTTAAAACAAAGTTTACAAACAAACACATTTGCAAAAAATAATGCCCATAACAGGTTTGAATATTAAAGGCTGCCTAATATTCGTTCGAATATCTTTTTATTTATTTAAATATTCGAATTCTATTCGAATAACGAAGTTCGGAGTCAAATCCCTAATTGACAGGCGACAATTGAACTGGGAGTCCGGGACGAGCCATTATTTAAATTTAAATTTCTCTGAAAGCAAAAATCTTTGGGAACTTTTGGGATATTGTAAGTACACAACTGCAGGAAATATATATCACCGTACAAGTGATTTTTGGATATTTTATTACAAAATTCTTACATATTGTACCTTTAACTATTGGCAAGATTTTAGAAAGGCTGCATTACAACAGTAATAACAATAGTTATCTGGCCCATATTTTATCAGCAGCAATTAGTTTCATAGGATTATGGAAATATATATATAATGTGAACTGCAAAATAAGTCCTGGGATATATATATATATATATAATGTGAACTGCAAAATAAGTCCTGGGATATATATATATATATATAAAGAAAGTCAATTGGGTGAAAGTGTCAAAAAAATATCTTATTTTTGTTACTGAGTTCAACATCTTGACAGGAATGAGCCAGCAATGCTCCTACGTTTGATTTCTGTGAAAACCTAGAGATTGCACAATACAGGTAAATAAATCTCTTATCAATTCATGTTGACCAGTAATTTAATTTATGCCAAGACTGACAGCAACTCATTGCACCCAGCAGAGCCATCCGGACATCAGCACTAAAAGTACCTTGTCTTGACAACTGAACGGAAGAATATCAGACTGTGGTGAACATAAACTACCAGGGCAATAGAAGCATTATAGATGCATTTTCAGATCTGTTCAACACGTTAGAAGAGATGCTGTTAGTATATTGTGCAACCATATCTTATCCATTTACTTTTTTGTTATAGATACAGGTATAGATGGTATCTTTTGAAGCAAATTTCCTTTTGTGACTGTGCCTATGTAGAAAGCTCACTACTTTTTTTTGTTGTAGTTGTTCCTGATTTTGTGTGACAGCTCAGTGGTGATTTCACATGCGAGTTAGCCATTCTATCCCCTCGAGCGCAGGTTTAAAAACCCACACAGGTAACCAGTGGCCTAGTTTAGAGTCCTGGAGGAAGGGGTACATCTACATGTGGACCCAGATTTGGAAGGGAGATATTTTGAAAAACATCAACTAAAAGTCGTAAATGATCAACCTGTTCTCAAGTGACCGTTGGGTTTTTGCTAAGACGTGCCTTTTTGCAATCAGGAACATTGCCAGGACTGAACACTGTTGCCATAAATAATTATAATCAGGGTTTTGAGGTGCAAAGCACTTAGAATCGTTCAATCTTTTGCACGCTCTCACATATTCTTCGTGAAAGCAAGTATTGAATCCTTTTAGACAATTATGTTGCTCTTAAGCATGTATTATAGTTTTAATAATATGTTTGTGTCTTGCATCTAGAACTGACCCTATAAAGTGGCAGACTCTATTAATGATGTAGTTCAAGAGGCTTTTTCAGTGAGGTAATTACAATTCATCCTCCACGTAAGACATTATATAACATGCTAAGACTCTTTCTCTCCCTCTTAGTTCTCTCGATGACTGTATTCACAGTTCATTAGTGAGGAGTCTGATACAGCTAGATATCATGTACTCAATACAATACCTCTTTAAATCATTCAAACAATTATTGTCAAATGATTTAGGCATACTGTAATCATGGGGCTAATTACTTTTGGGTACAGACTCTATTCAGATGGGAGAAATATTTGAACAATTTTAGAGTCTATCAGTTAAAATATCAAGACTTATGAGATTTGTACAGTGCTTCTGTCCAATAAAGAGCCAATAATTTTAATAGGAAAACCTATATGCAAATTGCATTAGATTACATGAGCTGTTAGTAAAACCATTGAAGTAAGACAATGTTTCATAAAATTAAGTAAACCAGTAAGATTTCAACAACAGTCTCAGCAATTACTATGCATAATCTAGATTCAAATATATTTATTTAGCTAACGTAGATAATGTTCATCGCTGGTCCAACAGGTATATTTATATTTATCGTGAATTTTATGAGATCAACAGAACAGCCTACTGAAATTGGATAACGTCTCTAGTTTTTTGCAATAAACAAACACAAGTAGTAGCAAGCTAATCACATAAATAACGATATCTGTCGCTGTGTATCGTTTAATGTTTTGTTATTGCCGATTTTACATTGTTATTGCCAATTTTACATCGCTTTTCTAACTCATACGTCGCTTTAATATTTAAATGACAGCTCGGATAAATGTAATTAATTATTAAAACAAATTTGTCACACGTTTGCCTTTGGAAAAAGTCGCGTTTCGGCGACGTCGTAAAAATGTCCTTCGAATGCGTCGCGTGGACTGCAAACGTGATTATGGTTGAAAACCAATATAAACATTTGATGCATATTAATAATTTAACGAACTGAATCACGGTTTATATAATAAGCTATACGCTTTTCATAATCCGCAGTTATCGCAATGACACTCACCCTCAGGTCCTGATTGCGGCTCGTCGTTTAAAGCGTCGTCCCTCCAGTCTGATATAGCAGTCCTCCATTACCGCCACATTTTCTTTTTCTCTTCGCTTTATGGTGAGTCACAGTCAATCTTGAGGTCCCATCTGTCCGACCACAACTGCTACATCCCCCTCATTGCGGTAATGCTACGGATTCAGAAACTGCACGGATTTCTCCTCAGTGGTTGCTGTGGCAACAGGAGCCAGCGCGCGCTCCGACCGGTGTCCACTCACTGAACTAACGCGTTTGACTTTCTCTTTACCGGACGCACGTGAGCGCTGCACTGCGAAGAAAGGCTACTTTGACGCGAATAGATCATTCTAAAATTATTTTTAAAATGCATTGTTTAAATACTCATCAAGCACATATTAAATATACTGTGTTATATTACCAAATAATTTGTGTGTGTTTTTTTAAATGTATTTCATGAAAGGTCATAACAGCAGGATTTAAAGTAATGCATCTTATTAATGTGTCATTGTGTGGCATGATGTGTCATTGTGTGGCATGCTCTTTTGTCAGTGTTACACTTGGGAACCAGTAACACCCCTGGCAGTAACACTTATTGAATCAGTTAACATGGCGGATGACACAGCAAAAACAACAGATTAACAACAACCTATTATAAAATGCATAGGGCAACGTGGGGGAAAATGCCCCCTTTAAGAACAATGTGCATTTACTTTTAAACTGGAACATATTGAGATTTAAGTTTAGCATGTGCAGGATGATGATGCATCCGCCAATGTGTTATCAAATATTAAAAGAGGGGTAAGAACCCCACCCAACGCCCCTGGATAAATGGTGACCAAGTAAAAAAAAAAACTTTTTATAATCAGATTTTTTTTTTGTCATACTGTTGTAAAGTCACATCATTTTAATCCGTGTTTTCATAACTCTAAAAGGCAAAGCTAGTGTGTCACAACACTATTGTGTCAAACAGCAAGTTCATGGCTGTTGCAACTGTCCCTTATCACAACATTGATGTAAAACCTTGTCATAACAAAATTATAATTTTATGTAAAGAAACCCTTTTAATAGTAAGTTAACTCCCCCTTTTTAAGTACACCGTTTTTAAGTAAAAATGTGGCATAAGTTTGATCTGTTCAGTATATGCCAAATGTACAACAAATAGGGGTGTCCCTCTGTTCCAATGTTAACAGCAAATATAGTGAAGCATAAAGGCAGGACACTGAAGTCTCAGGCAAAACAAAAGACATTTGCCACATGACCTTGCAAAAATATATACCAACATTCACTTAAACACAGTCAGCTTTCACAGAAGCAGTCTGTTATTACATTTCAGTGTGTAAATTTTCAATTTACCAAAACCCTTAATTGTTACTTTGACAATGTTTTCCCCCTTTTACTAGTCTTTGTCTTTATACAGCAAATTTAACTTAGTGAAGACCCTGTCTGTGCACAAGTAAAATAAATACATTTGAAAATTATGTTAAAGAATGTATTTATTACATTTGAATAAATGTTGCAAGTGCAACCCTCTCCTTATGGGGTCAATTGCAACATTTGACTTTCTATTCAAGGACAAATTGTACTTATATTATCAGGCCTACACATGTTGCAGCAGTGTGTCTGGGTGGCTAAGAGATGTGGGTATATTGTATTAAATGTTAGCTTTACAAACAGTCTCTGAGAAACTCAGAGTGTTGCCCTCTCCCCCTACACTTTCTCATGCAGTGTAGTGGGGATGTGCTTTAGATACACACCGTACGATATAGCCTATGCCAGACTGCTGTCACTTCTTGAAATGCCATATCAAGTACTAAAAATACTTGAATAAATAGTCCAGGAGATGGAGCCATTGTTGTTGCTAAAGAAACCATAAGGTGGCATGAGGATGGACAGGTGTAAACGGCAGGAATAACTGTAAAAACAAAGACTCGCATCATTTGCATCTGCCATTCTAAAAATATCCGTGCGGCGCCTTTAAGAGTCTGGCAGAGAATAGATCTCAGGCTAATCGATGTATTCCAATAGACTATACCTGTAAACCTGCATTCAGGTTAACCTAAATCATAACAGCCCAAATCGTGAATCAAACGATACATGCATTCGTTCTTGTAAACAAGTAGCACAATGGAAGCATAACCTAGAGTCAAAATACGTTTTACTTTACACATGAATTAGATGCACAACTCATTAAGTAGGCTAGCTATTTAATTTATGTACACTTATTTGTACAGTGTTCTGCATCTCTAAGAACCATTTTCTATAACATTCTGACCAAAGAAATCGTATACTATTTTGGTTTATTCTTATATTAGGTCGCAAATGTTTCTGAGGGAGTTTCTTTTCTAACAGGAAGCTGCTCAGAATCTCTAGCGCTCTCACACGCCATCGAATCATCAGTAGAGCTCAAGCGCGGCTGACTGACAGTTCGTTCCGTTGCCTTAGAAACTACCGTTTAAATTTCGCGGACACTATCGTGGGATTGATTAATTGCAACCTTTTCTTTCTTTCTTTTTTTTACTTTTCAAATAACTTTTTTTTTAAAGGGGCGTTGGTTTGAAAACTTATCCAATGAGTAATTTATACGAAACTATCGACGGTCAAGAAGAACTGGACTTTCCATTACTTTTCTTGTACAATCAACCTGGCGGCGACTTAACGTTAACGTTACCTCCAGATGACCAAGGTTAGTGAATATCACTAATTGTTAATCATAATTTTATTTAGACCTTTCCTCCCATAACAATTATTTTCCCTATCTTCGTATAACTTAGCCTAATTATTTTAATTGTATAAAAAGTAAATAATTGTACTTGTATTAGTCATTTATCTTACAAAAATAGTAGTATGATACAGTAATGGTACTTTATCATTCTATGGTGCTGTACGATTACCACATACTGTATGATACTCCAAGGTTATTCAACGAATAAAATATTACCGTCATAATACTGTACGTTAACATTTACGGTCACATTTTGCATTTCCGTTTTGAGTTGGAGTAGAAGATGCATGAGTTCAAAAGTGGGTTACACACATTATGTGAAACCAAAGATGTAGTGGAAACCTTTGCTGCAGCTAAACAGTTTTGTTTTCAAGTATTAGTAAAGAAGAGCCTACTTAGTTTACAGGAAACGTTCAGAATTTCTGTTCTAAATATTCAGTTGGTTATACTGCTATATTCACACTTCTAAAACAGGGTGAAATGACTAATAATGTGTTTTCCCGTTTGTTTGTTTTTTGTAGCTGATGAATCTGGCATTTGCTCCAAACATGGCATTCATCAAGACCCTTCACTTTACGGTGAAGAGTCCATGTCCCAGCTTTCCAACCATTTCCCCACCGATCTTCTCACTTACGAGCAATCTGATCTCAGGCAGTCTCTCGGTCACTCCGCCCACCCTGGAGCCATCCAAGGCAACCGCCCGAGAATTGAGATCACCTGCCCTGACCTGCACCACCATGACCATGTCCTCACCAACCCTGTGAACATCAATCGGCCCATGCTCACCGTTCCAGGGTACGACATGCCCTACAGGGAGAACCAATGCCTCAGTCCTGCTAGTAGCACCTCCTCTACCAGCTGGCATTCAGATGGCTATTCTCCAGGAACTTACTCTCCATGCGTCTCTCCTGGAGGTGGTGATGGAAGTCTGGTCGGAGTGACTGAAGCCGATCTTTGCCCGATGATACAGGCCATCCAAGCTTCAGGTTCTCCCAACACGTCTCCTCGCACCAGCATCACAGAAGACACCGTCCTGGACCGCCGCTCATCCTCTCCACGTTCTCGCTCGGCTTCTCCACAGGGGAAACGCACCTACGGTCAGGCTCAAAACCTCCATTTTGTCCGAGACGAGCCCACCGAGTTCTATCCGCCGGCAAACTTGGAGGATTCCTTGAACAACCTCAGCAGCGTGACTAAACCAATCCCTACTAAGATAGTCAGACCTAATCTAGAGTATTCTTTCTACACGGAAAGCCAGGCTAACCAGTTCCCAACAGTGACGGAAGTGAAAAAAGAATTCCTTATGGAATCATGCTATTTCATGCCTCCCAATTGGTCCAGTCAGGCTCTCGCAGGGGTTTGTAGGTATGAAATAACCGACCAATAACCAATCAGCCAGTGAAAAAGCAACAGTCTTGCATGTATTCATTTAGCAGATGCCTGTATCCACTTATAAATGAGGAAAAACACAATCAACTGATTACAACCAGCACCACAACCCATAGGAAATGAGATTTCCCAATACATCTGTTATTTCTCCCAGCAGCAATGATATTAAATGGAGAGTCATATTGGAGACTTTTGGTTTCTCTAATTTTGAATTTTGGAAAAAAGGCCTCAGTTTTACATGTGTCTCTTCTAGAATCTCAAAAATATCTCAAATTGTACTCAGATTTATCAAAATATCAAAAGTCAGCAATCTCAATATAAACTTATAATACATTTATAATCAAATTCTCCAAATATTAATGGAGCTGAGCTGCTATCCATATTCATACTCTTACTGCACGACTAGTTTAGAAATGTTGTGTTTTTTTTTTTTTTTCTTCTAATATAGTTTGGGAGAAACATCTGAGACAAAGTCTGAAAGATCAACCTTTGAGTAATAAGTTTTATTTGGGAAAACAAGTAAACCAGAATAGTGCAAAGATTAAAATGTGTGCACATCTACAGTCCTGGCCCACGTGGATTTTTATTCCCAGATTCTCCTGTTTATTAAGTGTGTAAATGAGTGATCTGTGATGGTTATTGTGATTGACTAAACAGTTTCTCCTCTCTCAGTATGCCAGTGGCTGCGTTGCCTGCGCTGGACTGGCCTCTTCCCAGCAGCAGTGAACAGTATGAGCTCAGGATAGAGGTTCAACCCAGACAACATCACAGGGCCCACTACGAGACCGAGGGCAGCCGAGGGGCCGTCAAAGCATCTGCCGGAGGCCATCCTGTCGTTCAGGTAAAATGAGGACAGAGCTGTGTATTTAGAAGAAGCAAAGCCGTGGGAGGGCGGAAAGGTTGGTTTTGTTTGTTTCTTTAAGGACGCGTGGGGAGTGAATATGACAATTCTTGAGAATCGCTTTGTGTGAAAATGTGCCCAAACGGTTTTGTGCACATTTGAAACTGAGATGGCTGTCAGTGAAGAGCTTGATAAGACAAACGAGCTGGAGACAGATAGAGATAATGCAATGATTGTGGTGATGTTATTTCCCTGTTATGGCGTGAAGTACGGTATCCACGTTCAGGGAAATTAGCTATCGCTGTGCCAATATGTCATATCATCTACACTGACTAAACCTTTCACTCAGATTGTATGCATATCTCACAGAGTATTGGCATCATTGCTGTTGAAAATGAAGACAAAAAGTGTTGTGACTTCATGCATACACTAAAAATAAGCAGATTTAAAGACACTTGCATTTAAACATCATGTTACAGGAAGTTTTTGTAATGCAACCTCAATCACACATTTTTATGTACAGTGTATCTTGTATCACATGTTAGGATCACCCTTTGGTTGTTAGAATAGTGTAAAGCATCTGTAGATATAAACTGGTTTATAAACTGTTTCAGTTGCGAGGGTACACCGGGACGGAGCCGCTGGCTCTACAGATCTTCATCGGCACGGCTGACGACAGGAACCTCAGACCTCACGCGTTCTACCAAGTCCACCGCATCACTGGCAAGACCGTCACCACAAACAGCCAGGAACGCATGTTGAGCGGAACCAAAATCCTAGAGTTGCCACTGGAACCCAAGGAGAACATGAGAGTTGTGTAAGAAGATAATGATAGCATATAAAGAAGACCGGGGCTAGTTGTCACATGTGGAAATTGTCTCAAGCTCTGTATCTCAATAGCTGTGAGGTTTTGAGTAAAATATATACAAATTCTACAAATGATAGTGTCCTCCAGGTTAAGTCAACTCACCTTTATCTATAAAGTCCTTTATACAATACAGATTGTTTTAAGGCAGGTTTACAGAAATAAAGAGGAAAATAACAGAATGGATGATGCAAAATTCATGTAATATTAGACAAATTCAAATTCTGCTGCAAAGCATCTCTATAAAAGACAATAGTGTCTTTATTTAGCTCAAGGCAGTTCAGTAACTGTAAAGTTAATCCGTTCTGAAACAAGCAGCTCTACAGAAGGCAATAGTTTCATTATTAAAATTCAGTTCAATAACAGTGTTGATATTGCAAAATTTGTCAATTATGAAACATTTTATTCAGCTATAAAGCAGTGGTTCTGCCACTTTTACATTTGTTGCATCGTGAACAGTTTAGTACTTCATATTTGTTTAAATGTAGCTGAAAATCTTTTAAATAGCCTATAACAGGCATGATGCAGATTCTTATTATGACAACTTACCCCATATAGTGTAAAAACATCCCAGTTGCAATGGTGGAAATGTTCATTAAGGCAAAACTTGATGGTACGCACCAGAAAATACTTTCAATTATAAACCTGCAGAAATATTCTGGAAAAAAAGTGACAAATAGCCTCCACTATATCTAGTTTAAGATAGTAGATAGTTTCTGTTCTTAGAATATAAAAAAAATTGAAACCAGAATTGATAGAACTTGAACAGGGCGTGATAAAAGATCCAGTGTTTTTTGAGTTTTGCATGCTAAGTCTATGTCTATGTTAGAGTTGACTGTGCTGGTATCCTGAAACTGAGAAATGCCGACATTGAGCTGAAGAAAGGAGAGACGGATGTGGGACGAAAAAACACCCGAGTGAGAATGATCTTCCGTGTCCACGTTCCTCAACCCGGAGGCCAGTGGCTCTCTCTCCAAGTGTCCTCACAGACGATTGAGTGCTGTACGCATTGTAACTTTTCATTTCAAACTCATTATTTTAACCATATATTTTTAAGCATGTTTTTCAGAATGTGCCCTTGCAAAATGGTAAAATATCACATTTTCAATATTAAATGCATGAATGCCTTGGGTTGTTTTACAGCTCAAAGGTCGGCCCATGAGCATCCAGCGGTAGAGCGTCAGGACGTGGACCACTGTTCGGTTCTGGGTGGACTGCAGATGATCCTTAGGGGCCAGAACTTCACTTCAGAGTCCAAAGTCATCTTCTTTGAGAAAACGCATGGTGAGTAAAACTCATTTTTGTTGAGAGGGTTGGTCACACTTTTACTGATTGTAAGTGTAGTGGTTAACCAATGGGTATTTCAGTGGCTGTTTAGAGAGCAGAGAGGTCCAAAAATCATTCGGACACTTAAGGCACATTTAAAAATATTTGAACATTATCGCATTATATGATAGACTAAAATAAATGGCTGTTGATTTTATATTCTATTATCTGATGCAATAACATTGACATTTTTAAGTATCCAAATCCTTTTGTTCGAATCCAAATCATGTTATAGGCTATTTAAAAGGTTTTCAGCTACATTTAAACTCTGCATCTCTATACTGAAAGACACACAAACGTCACTATGTCTACAGTTTCAGTGAAAACGAATCTGTGAAGGTATACATTGAGATAGGGAGATCCTAATCTCATTTTACATGGATGAATAACTTTCAAAAAAGTTTACAATGGTGGAAGTTGACCTTCAACAACTATTTTTGTGCTTTAGCGTGTTAACAGCTCCAACCATCAACATAGACCTCTTTTAATATTTGACTTCTCCAGGCACTATCAGCCATCTGTGGTGAAGATTAGCATATGATTTGTTTGAAGTCGTATTGATGTGCTTTGCATATGCTGAGAAAAACGGTGGCCCAGGCTGAAGCTATGAAGGTCTGGGTTGTATGGTAAATTGCAGTCTGGATTGGCCAACGTTTGCAATAACACAAGAGTGAAAAAAAAAAGATAAGCCTTGCAAAGCTTGCATAAACACACGTATTCCCGCCAGTTTGTCTGTCAGTGTTTAAAGACGTCAGAAACCTCAACCAACACCTACGCACTGTACAAAACGTTAATTCTAGAACTATGTTTATTGGTAGGTGATATGAAATACTTTTGGGAAGTTGTCAGCTCCTGCAGTGTGATGTGATAAACTTTAAATCTAAAACTACTTTTAACAGTTTTCTCATTATTTTAGAATCATTATGCACGCAAGTTTAATAACTTCATATTATTTGAGAGTCTACATTAAGGAAAGTAAAATATTTTTTATATAGCATTTTTAAAACCAATGTTTTACAAAGGACAGAAGACACTTATAGTGACATAATATGGAAGTAGATGCATGAAAATAAAAGTCAAATTAATTCAATTAAAAATTGATAAATGCAAAACCAAGTAAAGATTTAAATTCAATAAAAATGAATTGATTGATTTTGGGGGAAACACCAGAAATGTTCCAAAATGTCTTTATTTGTGCCAAAATGGCAATATTTTGAGTGCCAGCTGAGTGAAATCTCAGTGTCACAGAACGACCATGAGGACAATAGCATATATCAGCCGTGACTCACATTGACATCCTATAGACACTGCCTACTCTTTCTGACGCAAGCAAAGTTTTTAGCAGCACTTTCCATTTAGGTGTGCAGTGTGGTGCGAGAGGATGTGGTTTGCTCTGCACAGATAGCATCTACAAGCAGAGTCTCTTTCCTTTCCTGTACTCAAAGTGATGGTTGCAGAAGTCACACAACAGGAGAGTGGGAGTTTCATCCACTATGCTTGAAACTTTCTCTCTGTTGCATATGAAGAAGTCACGGACCAGCCATTTGTTGTGGCTTTGAACATTAAATAGTGCGAATACACAAGGGCGTGTTTTGAAAAAAGTCCCTTATGCTCACTTACATTGTGAAATATTATTGCAATTTAAAATAGCTGTTTTCTATGTGAATATATATTTTAAAATGTAATTTATTCCTGTGATCAAAGCTGTATTTTCAGCATCATTACTCCAGTCTTCAGTGTCACATGATCCTTTAGAAATCATTCTAATATGCTGATTTGATGCTCAAGAAACATTTCTGATTATTATCAATGTTGAAAACAAGTTGTGCTGCTTCATATTTTTATGTAAACAGTGATAAAAAATATTTTTTATGAATAGAACATTCAAAAGAACAGCATTCATAGAAATCTTTTGTAATATTATAAATGTCTTTACTGTCACTTTTGACCAATTTAATGCATTTTTACGAAATAAAAGTATTAATTTCTTTCAAAATAATTAGTGCAGTGTAAAGGCCATTGCACACTGAGTCAAAAATTTTCGTATGCGTTTTTTCGTGATTCGGTGGCTCTGAATTGGCAAAACACCATTCAAACACCATTCAAACTGCAGAAAAGTACAGAAAATCGAACCCGATACGATTTTTTTTATGACGAACGAAAGTTTCGTATTCAGTGTTGCAAGCGTGATTGACATATTGTTAGGTCAAAAAATTTTTTTTACGTGTGAAAATTTTGGATGCGAATTTTGGACTCAGTGTGCAATGGCCTTAACTAGTGTAAAACCCTTTTTAGAATAAAAATGTGACGGTTGTCTGCTGTCTTCATGCAATGTGTCTTCATTAGTTCATCTGTTAATCATCATCTGTTTCACCTGTCTTCACTCATCAATGTTAATCAGTGTCTGTCTTCGTCCGTTCTACTTTGTGTTTAGCGTGTGTGGGAACCTTCTGCCCGTCTGTATCCGTGCGAGTTATATTTTGTTATATTGAAAGTTAAAGTTTTTGAAATTGGATCTTTTTGACTTCATCTTCTTCTTCTGCCCGCACCACACCCGTGACAAAAATAAGATAATATGATGTTTCCAATATTTATTGTTCCCATGCATGTTTTTTTTTCTATATTCAAATGCCGTCATGTATTCAAATGTTTTATTGTCTTAGTTGACTTACAGATATGGGAGACGGAGGCGCAAGTTTACAGAGACAAAAGCACATCTGTAAGCATTCAAACTAAAATAATACACCATGGTCTTCAGTAATGGTGTTTAAAAATGTAATGTAAGTTGTGTTCCTATCAGAACCTGCTGTTCTTGGAAATCCCTCCATATCGGGACCCCAACATCTACCACCCAGTCAGAGTCAGCTATCACGTGCTGAACGGGAAGAAGAAATGCAGCCAGCCTCAAAACTTCACCTACACACCCCTCTCAGGTGCAGCCTTCGGTTCCTTTACCATCAAATAATATCGTTTACGTGGCTTTTTTGTTTTAAAACTGATCCAGATGGTTTGGATTTCCTTTCCAGTGCCACAGATTAAAGCAGAGCCGGTTGAAGAATACCAGTACACACAGTTAGGCTGTCCAGTGCGCCCCATCATGGGCGTTTCTCCTCCCTCTTGTCATCTTCCAGACGGTTGTATGATGCCCACCGGCTCACCGTACCAGCGACATCAATCTGGCATGTATCCTGGTGTCCCACAACACCACCTCGAGCACGCATCCATTCGCTACCAGATACCAGGAATTCTCTCTGGCTCCCCGGGTCATGCTTCATGTATGGGGGCCACACACAGTGTGACCTCACTGTCTACGTTTGTGCCTAACGCCTACCAGCACACCATAGCAGGTGACAGCGTCCAAGCGGCCGCCTCCTTATTTCCTACCCTTGATGTCTCCGAGCTATGCTCCGCCGGGGCCCATCAGAAGGCGTATGGCTCGAGGGCGTCCCCCACCACAGGGAGGTCCCCACCGGCCCGAAGCCATCAGCAGACATACCTGCCCGTACAGCACCAGAGGAACATCAGTCCTGTCAGAGTCACCATCAAGCAGGAGAACCTGGATCAGGCCTATCTGGATGATGGTTTGTGGGCATCATTACTCTGATCATTCAGTGTTTACAGTCCAACCAAAAATGATTCAGACACCAGATATTGTTTTACTAGTGGGTGCAGGACACTATAGTTCATATATCTAAGTGAGAATAGCAAATGAAGTAAACTGACATATTATTCCCAAACATTCTTCATACAGTGACTACCAGTAAAATGCATACAAATTTGGGACCAAAAATGTATTCAGACACTTTGAGCTGATCATGTTTTGCTGAAGTGGTTTTTCTTTAATTGCTAATGCACCTTTTTACACCACAGACTGAACAACATGAAGCATTGCTTGGTGATTGGTTGAGCTAAACTGGTATTATCTAATTGTGTAGTTAAAGTTAACAGCTGACAGATATTCAACATAATTCATCAGTGAGAGTCAGAAGGATGGACAAAACCAGTGAAATATCAACTGATTTGATAACCATTTTCTAAACTATAGCGAATAAACTGTGATAATGTGAGAAATGTTGAAGGTGTCTGAATAGATTTTAGTTTGACTGTATAATGTGATCAATTCTAACACTTCAGTTAGAATATTGCAGTCGGGTTCCGTAAGTAAAAATCATATTGATTTTCTCGTAAGGGAAATGGATTTTTAACAATAACTTATAAACTTTTCAAGACAGACCTACTGTGAGCTACGAGATTGTTAACTGGTGGTATTTGCTTATCTTTTTAAATAAGCATGTTTGAAAGCTCAAATCCTGCTGAGAAACTACATTACACTTGATTCTGCAGACAAATCTCCTCCAATCACAGAACTGAAAAAGGCAAATTGTGTAAAAAAAAAACAATTTAGTGCTCATCCACTCCCATGAAGCGCTGTGAATGACAGAGTCAGTCTCTCTATGCTCTCAAACTAATATGCATATTATATACAGGTATACAGTACAAGTCAAAAGTTTGGAAACATTACTATTTTTGAATCATTACATTCATTTGTTTCTGAAAGAAGTCTCTTCTGTTCATCAAGCCTGCATTTATTTGATGGAAAAATACGGAAAAAAATGTAATATCGTGAAATATTATTCAAATGTAAATTTTATTTTGACATACTTTCAAATATAATTTATTTCTGGGATGAAACGCTGAATTTTCATCAGCCATTACCCTAATCTTCAGTGTCATATGATCACAAATCATTCTAATCTGCTGATTTATTATCAATTTTGGAAACAGTTGTGCAGCTTAATATTTTTTGGAACCTGTGATACTTTTTCAGTGTTCTTTGAAGAATAAAAAGTTAAAAAGAAGAGCGTTTATTCAAAACAGAATGATGCTGAAAATTCAGCTTTTCCTTTATTTTAAAGTTTAAAGAAAACCATTAGCCTATTTTAAATTGTAATATTTCACAATATTAAATTATTTTTGTTGTTGTTGTATTATTCATTAAATAAATGCAGGCCTGACGAGCAGAAGAGACTTCTTTCAGAAACATTAAAAATAGTAGTTTCCAAACTTTTGACTGGTACTGTATGTATAGGCTATATATAAATATTTTAGTAGTTTCTTATTTATCCATTGTTTCAAATTTGTCTTTTGCAATGCTTCATGGAATTGTAGTTGTATCTCTCATTAAAGCTGTTTAATACACATTCTTGTACGTTTGTCTTTTTAAGTGATTTTCAATACTTTTTTTGCTTCAAATGTTTGCAAAGTTTGAATAGCAACATGCTTAAACAAAACACCTTAGTTTTCATTTATTAGTTTTTTTAGTTAATAGACTTTATCTCACAGTAATTCACACAGACACTGGAACTGTTTATTTTAAGAACCATAGTTTGTCACCATTTTTACCGCTTTTTAACTTTCATTTAAATTTTAACTTAAATATAGGATTTTATATGGCGTGTCACTGTTGTTGTGTGTTGATGGCAGATATTCAGTAGTTTATTTCAGAGGCCACTAATGTATGCCACTCTTATCAGGCGCCACTATATGGGTCAGTGCCTCAGGTTCTGCCAAAGCCTGTTAAATATTGAGCTCCTAGCAGACCTAAAACACACACAGGGACAAACAGGACACACTATTGATCTTTAGTATAGCATTCAATCACAAAAGCACGCGTAAATACACTTGAATGGAGTTGTTTATTCATGTAAAGCCTGGTATACCTGATGTTGTGAGGCACATTTTAAACTCACCCCACGGATGCAGATTTGTTTGTATTTGCGGTGGATGCTGTAGGTGTTACAAAGCATCCCACCAACGCTTTAGCTTCTATTTCAAGCTGATTATACCTGTAAATGCTACCCCTTGTGTCCCCTAATCTAATTTTAGACTGAAAACTTTCCATTTTTAGCCCACTAACTTGCCTCAGCAGAACAACAGGAAGCACAGCCAGATAAAGTGATGAGGTTAAACTGTGTGCTGCCAGCTAGTGGAAGGATAGTTACAGTGATGCGCAGACTGCAGTGTCCCAGCGACCTTGCATTCATTCACGTCTCTGTGATGCATGTCATGTGCATCATAAAAATGCCGGCAGGTGAAAATGGGGCATCACTAAAGTAACAGCAAATTCTCCCAAACAAAACACGTACAGTATGACTGGAGCACAAACTGATGTTCAATCCTTAGTGTTAGAGGTTTGATCACTTCATTAATGCTGCAATAGTAATGCACACTTCATCAAACAGCACACACTAATGATGGTTTTATTTTTCCTTGCAGTGAATGCTGTTATAAGAAGGGACCTTGTTCATAAAAATAAGCTCTAATGTGGAAGACGGATCTACATCCTCATGAAACAGCATCAGGCCGATCAAGACGTCTTGGCATTGATCTCTATTTAAATTGCTTGTTTTTCATATCTATGATTTGTACACAAAAAGATGATCAGTTTAGACATAATATCAGTGTGTTTTATTTTTGTTTATTTTATATAATGCCTATTTTCTCAAATCATGTTTTTAATCAAAGAGCAACCTTGTGTGACATATTTATCGATGTGCATTTCAAATAAAATGTTTTAAAAGTGGCTGTTACTTTGCATTTTGGTTTGTTCCAGCAAATAAAACTAATCTGGCAGATAATTATTAGCAAACTGGATGCTGATTAGTTAATAGTTACTATTAGATATTCGAATACAGCTCATGCAAGTAATTTCTTTAAAAATATTTATATTTGTGTCCTCAATTTATGTGAGCATTATGAATGCTTTTCTGTAATATTGGAAATGCAAAACAGTTTTATATGTATGTTCCAAGAGCTCCAATCCGGGCGTGTATTCATGAAAATATTCTTAAGAAAAAGGTTAGTTATCAAGTATAAAAGTTTTAAATGCAATTCTCAAATACTTCACCACGTAACTATATTTGTCCAGTTATTAACACTTAAGTAGCAAGCATCTCTTGATCATGGCGATTATCGCTCATTTAAGAGATTTAATTAGCCAGATTATAAACATAAAATTTAGTAACGTATTATATATTGATAGCATTATGCAGTGATGCTTACTTAATCCAACTAGGAACAATCCAATTTTAATTTTAAAAACATAAGAGCATTCTTATGTAGCTATATTTGGGAATACAACATTTTAGATATTGTATATGTAATCAATCTACAAAATATGTTTTTTAAATATATTTCTTTGTAAATATTTTGTGTGCCATTTGAACATCACACCTGGATACTATTATTAAACATTATCACCACATTGTTGAACAATTATCACCACAGAAAGAAACGAACAGAACAGACAATCAGTTTATTCAGATGATGGTAGGCTACTTAATATAACACTAAAGATTATTCAAAAACACTGATACATATATAATGTGTGAAAAAAAACACTGTTTTGAAGTATGTAGCAACATCTGCACTGAAATCAGATGTTATAATGTCTGAACTACACTATCTCGCTGGATCCACATCCTCTAATGCTGTAAGTCAATCCATCATCCGTGAGTTGATCAGATCCACAGCTGAATCCTTACACAAGGTTCCTGCTGCACCTTTAATGTTTCCCTCATTTATATTCACTCAGTCAGGCAGACACACACACACTATCTCTTCTTCTTGCTCTCCTTTTTCAGTTTCTGTCGGATTTGTTGAACGGGTCCCTTCGGTTTGCGGTTCTGCTCAGAGCTGCGAGTGTCAACCGGCTCCGACGGCTCCACCTAGAATTATGAAATACAAAAGAATAAACTCATTTGAATTTTCAAACCCCTTATGGCAAGACACTAGAGCTGAACAGGTTACACATTTTAATTAATAGATATCACCATACTTCCCCAGTTGATTAATCATTACTACATTAAGACAAATGTTCTGCTTTACAAGTTTTGCCTGTACTTAAAAAAAAAGGAATATTTTTTGTTACAATAATTATTTTATAATGTCTACACATAAATCTAAATAACAAACTTGTGAAAAGATTTATACCCGTGAGTAACACTTTGAAGCTGTAGTTTAAACTTCATGTTATTTTAATTTTTAAAGTGTTTTTTTCTCCAGTTGATGGCAGCAATCTCCATTAAACCATGGCACACTGTCCACGTTATCTCAATGAATGAAAATGAGAAATGTGGATATTTTTTAAAGTGAATTGTACATAGTTTATATATATATATATATATATATATATATATATATATATAGACACCTATTTAAAAAAATGTTTTAACAGACTTAAATCAATATGTCCCGCGAAGTCGTGTTTTACAGTAAATTTATAACAGCTAAGGGACGTTGTTAGGCACGACGAAGAGTGGAAAAACGGTTACTCCATAAAAATATACATTTTAATATTTATTTTATTCATAAAATAAACACTAGCAACAAAAAAAATACAAAGTTATAACACATTATTCCTCCGCCAAGCAACGTAGTTCCAAAGAGGTTGCCAAGCAACACATGCAACAACAAAGAATCACAAACGGCAGTTGCGCAGTAATACTAATGTAATGCGGTCACAGGTGTAAGGTTGTTGAGTAATTTACAACAGCTTTGAACGCGGCTCAACCAATCAGAATCAAAGACTGGAACTATCCGTTTTATAATGCAGATTTTTAACCGGTATCAGACATCACGACAAAACTATAATTATATAGCTTGTCCGCACCTGTTCGTGGCTCTTGGATGTGGGTATAATTACAGCTAAAATGCAGATGAGTTGAAAAATGGCCCCTAGAAATAATCCATAACGCAGGAGACTCTCGAAGAAAGTGGGTTCGGGAACCTCCGGGGGAGACAGATCCAGATCTGCAGACATGATGCTGCCTGAGAATAAACACACATTATTCAAAAACCCACAAGAACATCGGGCATCGTATTACCATTGTACGTCTTCGTCAGACATCGAAAAACTAGTTAGGCAGTGCTAAACTAACTCGTACGGGAGTGCAGTGTTAAAATATCATACATCTATAAATGAAACCCACACAAAACAAACCAGTTACCTGTAGATATAAATCGTAGCCTTTGCTTTGTTATATAAAATTAGGAGTTAATAAAACAGTCTGTTAAAACAGCAGAATCCTTTGTTGTGAGATTTAAGATTCCAGTGTTTTGTCTCGGATGCGTTTGAGTTTCTGTCTTCGTTGAGCTTTACTGCCTCCTGCTGACCGGGAGGACACATCTTACTAACAGCAGAATGTCAGATACGGTGAGTTTCAATAATACACATTATATTTTAATTATGTATGATTTAAATTTAAAATATTTTTTTTACGTTAATCGGTGCCATTATTCAGCTGGAAATTATTGATCAGAGCACATCTGAAGTGGACGGGCTTTGTCACGTGGTAGCTAATACTTTTCTCAGCACTGTCAGGATTGACCAATCACAGTGAAGCAAAGTCACCAACTGTCACAGTCTGTTTTTATCACTGGACAAGAATTATTATAGGGTCTTCTTTATTTGGTAACATCTCTTGTATCAAAGCCTGGAAACATGGCAAAAAAAAAGCTTTTTGTTAATAACAAAATTAAGGAAGTGTCTTACAAAATACTTTTGGAAAGATTTGAGCTTATTTCATATCTGTAGGCTACATGCAAATTTTGTACACTAGAAAAAGAAACTATTTTGCATCTGTTTTTTCACTGTATTTACTCAAGATTATTATTGATAATCTTGAGATTCAGAAACCTTTATTATTAGACATTTTGTGAATGATTGAAATTTATATTTAGAATGACAATTTGGAATGTAAAGAACAACATATTATACAGTTGGGGCCCAGAGCCAAATTTTATAAATGACTTTATATGTAAATCTTTTGGAACAAGCTAAAAACAAAAAAGCGCTTAAAACAAAATGCTTTGAAAGCACAGGAATTTAAGGTTGTTTTTTTCCATTTCCTGGCTGATAATGTTAATGTGATCATGTGAGTTTGTAACCTCTAGTCTTGTTCTCGTTGGATCAAATAAAGGTCACGAAAAGTGACCCTGTTTAATACAAGTTTTTTTTTAACGCAATGAAATAAAAGTTACATTGCTTTAGTTGGTAATATTACAAGCATCTTGCATGTCCCCAGTTTGACAGACAAGGCTTAAATCTAGTCCCAGACTAAAATGTATGTTTAAGGTGTTTTAACTGAAAGCAACTTTCACTGATATATCTTCAAATATGTCAGTGTCATTGTTTTGTATTTAATGTTTGTTTCTAGGGCACATTTATAAAAGCTACTAGATTAAGGTCTAGCTTAATCTAAGCCCCGTCTGTGAAACCAGGTCTTTGTGTACTAGAAACTAATCCCACAGTAGCCTGTATGAATAGAAATATGTAATTAAATCGGCCATCGAAACCTACCGTCATTTCTGCATTCAAGGACTGACACAAACAAATAATTTATTTAAAAGATCTTTATTTCCTATGATTAACTAATCGTGGATAAATCTGCATGTAGACGTTCTATTGGTTGGTTTTCACATTGGTTGTACAGGATGACAAGAATAAGCTACACGAATCGCCAGAGGAAAGGCTTTCTTTTTCTTCACTGGCCGGTGTGTTCGTTTGTAGAAGGGGATTTCAAAGCATGCCAAAGCATCCACGAAAGGAGTCGACAACACTGAACCTCCACACAGGACGAACAGAAAAGGAAAGGAAGGCATCAGTTCTTTGGAAGAGTCTTTACACGATGAATCGGGGGTGTTAGGAGATGTTAGTAAGCTGAGATGTTGGCAGTATTGCATTGGGAAGGTCTTTGTGACTATATGATCCCATATAAGAATGGAAACCTGTCTGAACACAGAGAGGGAAGGAAGGGGCCAGTCGACTGGGAAGACTGGGATTTTGTTGCTTGCACTGCAGAGGAAAACACCAGACCCCTGCAGTTTGAGTCACGTCCACAGAAGAAACATTAAGACATTATTCTACATTGGTCCTATCGCGAAGTACAACACACAGAAGCAGACAAATATTCCTAAGTAGCAGTTAGACAGTCCAAGGCTGTTCAACCAAACAGAGAGTCATATAAAAAAATGCAATTATTACACACAACAGACCGAACATTCAATGAAGGAACTGAAGGAGAATACAATAAATATGAGAACAAAAACTATTTATGACACATTTGAACAGAATGGCCATTAAAAGACTATCTTTGATTATTAATTATCCATCTTCGCTTCTATATGTACTTTGATATAGACAAACAATCAGTTTTCCCCCATCTAAAATATGGAAATAAAATTCTGTCGTTACATTGATTATTCTGAATCCTATAAAACAATGTTAGGAAAACTAAGAATCAAAAGTGTAGTTATTCAGAAAATCATATGCAAACTCTCGACTCAAAAACACCCAAAATTAAATGTACAAAAAAAATAAAACTGAGCTGGTTGTGTACTGTATTATTGCATAATAAAGTCATGCCATTGTACATGTGGATCACCATAATACGTCTCTGACTACGTTTTTTGCAAGCAATTGTGAGAATATATGTTATTGAGAAAACATGAGGGCATTACTTTCATACCTGCCAATATCCCTTACTTATATTATGAAGAATTACAAAACAAAACCCGTCTTTGAACAGACAGTTGCACTTCTTTGCTCTCACATCATTTTGGCTCATATGCGTGAAGGTTATTATTATTGATTTCTGTTGAGGTGTTTGTTTTCATCCAAAAACGATGAGCTCTTGCGAGGGCCCATGCATATGGCTTCTAGTTTCAGAAAGCGGTTTTACACACTGTACATTATCAGATGAACCTCTGGAAACAACGTACAGGTCACGTTTCACACCAAAATCAAAAGAACGAAATATTTCACTGAGAGAATGCAGCATTTTTTTAATTATTTATTTGCATTGGTATCATAAAAATTAAGCACATTTCCCCACTAAATTATCATTATTTTAGTGCAAAAAACATGTAGTGGCCCTTAAAAAAGGCTTCATTTTCTTTACGCAAAATACACTATTTGTTCTTCAGATTTTGTGGTGAAATGTGACCTTGACGTGTTTTTGTGAGATTCACCCTAACAAGACATTCCTGTAAATTCACAAACTGAGCATTTTTATTTCTTATTTTCACATCAACAGGACAGAATAAACACAGTGACAAAATACATGTTGACTGGACAATAAAAAGGAAATAAATGCAAATCAAGTCAAACTGACATCACAAGCATGAGTCTAACACTCACGTTACACACAGCTCTTAATTCAAAAGTTGTTTTTTATTTTTAAAAACTCTATATTAATATATTCTTAAATGTCTTACACCCTTTCAGGGCGATTTCATAAAATGTGCATTCAGTGCATTATATCTTTCCTCTACATTTTATTATCAAAATGACAAATGCCACACATACACAATATAATTATGCTCTATCTTTAAAACATGCTTCTATGTACATCAATTTATAGGGACATGCTGTAGAAACCGATTCGATCAATGCATATATACACAAGCATCGCTGGGGATGAGCTGGAGTCGAGTGGATCTGAACGCTTCGGATTGCTTTATTTTATATGTGGGTGAAGTTTTCCACACGCCACTTACCGTTCCTTTCCACTAAACACTTTGGCATCTCAGAGATAGGAGTTTACTGAATGAACTCGGGTGAGATTGAGCTCAAGGCAGTGACGTCAACCAGGTATTCAAATGGATGAAATACACAGAGATCATGAAAATCTCTCAAAGGAGTGCAATTTTCATTTGTATGATCCCAGGAAACATTCACAGCCAGCTTTAGTGAACACGAAGCCTGCCAGATTTATATATGAGAGATATGAACATCTGGATTTGGCACTGTAATCGCAGCGATACAGTAATACAGAGTGTGTCTATATCTTTACACCGACTATGTGTAAACATGCTTGACTAGTGTGGAATTTAACATTAATGTACAGTATATTGCAACATCTCATGAATTATTAGCCCATGTATTCCCATTTATTAATACAGTCCTATCTAACTGCACTATTACAAAACCATAGACCTGAATCTTCTTTCTTTTGGGCACATAAATGCCAACGTGTCTGATGATTCAACTCCGACCCAAAGGCCTGATTTACCCGCTGAAAATGTAAACAACTCTGTCTTACACTAGTTACTTCTCCTGGGATGCTTAACTGAACGTGATCATTGCTTTGTTAAATGTGCAAATGTGTAAATATTTGTAACATAAACTCAGCATTATTTGCACTTTTGATTAGGCACAAAATTCCTTCCTGTTCATGAGATGAAATAAAAACCTCTTATAACATAAAATCCTGTTAACTAGCTGAAAATGTAGAGTAATGTGACGTGTTGCAGGGAAATTGCAACAAAAAAATGTATTTTTAGGTTTACTGATTAAAAGTCGTTTACTGATCTTTTGTGCACTTTTGAATTTGGACACAATCAGTGTATCTGGCTGGGAAATTTAGGCTGGAAAGTAGAAAACGGTGGGCAAAATGTAATTCTTGCTGGCTATTTCTACTGCCATTTTGCTTCCACAATTTAGGTGCACATTTACATTTGCAAACGCTCTTCCTGACCAAATGTGTCACATTTTTCCATTTCTCCTGCCTCGGTTTTCGCTATGTGGCGAACATGTGATATTGTTCATCTTTTCAAGTATATTCTTTAGAATATTCAGTGTTTTTGGTGTGAAACAAACTGGCAGCGCGCGTACGGATGAGTGTGGGGTGTCATGCAGTGGTGGGTTAGTTAGTTGGTGGGTTGGTTAGTTGGTGGGTTGGTTGGTTAGTTAGTGGGTTAGTCAGGCTGAGATGTGAGAAGTTACTTCTTGGCATTCAGGGCAGCCAGAGCGCCGTCGATATCTTCCTCTGGTTGGAGTGGATGCCACTGGGCGATTGGGCGGCGCGGGTTGGCCAACATGTCGGACCAGTGTTTCAGCGCTGTGCTTTGGGCTTTGCTGCCGATGAAGATCTTCCCAATGGCATCGTTCTTGCCGATCTTGTCGTAGTCGAAGACCGTCACCACCACAATGATTTTCTAAAGTAGGAAAAACAAAAAAGAAAAGACTATAATTTTTTTTTTTTTACCATGTATTATTAAATGTATTTATTGACATAAAATATATTAAAAGTTTATGACTATGAATTAAAGCCTACATTTTTCATATTTAAAATATTAACACATAAAATCATAATATACAATCAGATATTATATCCTAAAGTATATTCAAACCCAATAAAAAACATTTTTGTGATCATCTTTTTTATTTAATTATAGCACAAAATTCTTCAATTTTGGTATGCTAAATAACATACTTGCACATTCAGAAATATAATGCAAAAAAACAAAAACATTTAAACTATAAACAACTGAGAATCCCTGAAAAAAGTAAATAAAGTATAAATTATAATATATAATCACATACTATAATATTTTAATATATTAAACCTTTGTGACTATTCAAATCAAATTACCTATAAACATTATTTTAAATATTAAACTATTCAATTATAATATATAATAAAATTGAATATATTAAATGAGTGTGACTATGTGAATCAAAATCTTCAGACTTTTTTATTTTTTGAATAATATAATATAATATAATAGTTTAATATATAAAAATATAGTTTATTCTGGTAGAAACTCAAGGACCGGTTTCACAAAGCTATTTTAGACCGGTCTATAGTGTTAGACAAGTCTAAAAATTTGCTCATAGACTAGTCTAATGCAAGTTAGACTGTTTTACAAAAATAAAGACTGACTTACTTTAGACCAAAACAATTAGACAACTCAACCCAGGCTAACTTAGGTCTAAGACTCTGTTACCTTGGCAACCAGCAGTAACAATCAGTTACAGTACAAACAGCCAAAAGAAAAGGGAAAATGGCTCATAATTTGTCATTTGCTGACGACCTTATGGAGAGAGCTATGAGAAGGGAAAGGGTTTTTAGGATATTTCCTCTTAAATATTTCTTTTTTGGCATCTTGTACCATGTTTTTTGTATCTTTTCTGTACGTCTTTAAGGCTCCGCTCAACGGTCGGATTAACGCTTTTAACTGTCAATCTTTTTCCAAATTAAACATTTCTTCTTGTTACTACATTCTCCGCTAAATGTCCCAAGTAAAATGTCCTTGTAACTGTTATGCTCCTCCGACAAACACATATTTTCCGCTGGGGTAAACTGCACTGAGCGGTTGAATGCGCTTACGCAATCCGCCATGTTTTTGGTTTTGAAAAGTGTCTTATTTTACCCAGAATGCATTGCAGTGTAGTCCTACTTAAGATAGTCAGAGTCTTAAGTGCTTTGTGCAACGGTCTGATTTAGATGTCTATCTGAAGTCTGACCATCTACTATATCTAAGCCATAGTCAAAGTCTATCTGCGTGAAACCGGCCAGGTCTAACTGCATAATCTACCTGCATTTGCTCCAGAGGGATCTCAAAGCTGAAGGATTCATTGTAGTACGGGTTCAGTGTGTTCTTCTTCACTGTAGTCTTCTTCTTCTTTAGACGCTTTCCATTCTGCAATAGCTGGATCTTCACATACGGGTCTGCCAATGGTCAAATGTCGAGTTAAGTGCATCAAATATATGAATCATTTCTTGCTGGAGACTCAGAGTCTCATATATCTCAGTTCTCACCAGACAAGCCGCCCACGTCCATCTTCTTCAGGTTCTTGGCCTCGAGGATACAGACGGTCAGTTTTCCCGCAGTAGGAACGTAACGCAGGGAGATGCAGATATCACCAAGCTTCTCAGGCTGTGTGGAAAAAGATATCAATATGTGAAATCATCTACAAATGCATTTGAGGAGACCGATTTTATAAATCCGCAACACAACTGCTTACTTTCTTTTCAAATCTGGCTTGGACCAGTTAATAATCGATGATCATAATATCAGATCATTTAATATTCACCTCCTCTTTCTCAGCGTTTTCCAAGTCTCTCCACTCTTCAATCGGCTGACCCAGATCCAGAGTGTTCATGGGTAGTTTTACCTCACCGATGATGTCGTGTTTGGAGAAGCGGTCATAGTCGTACACACACATGACCAGTGTCTTCCCACCCAGCTCCTCGTACGGCATCTAACATGGAAAACATTCAGAAGAATTGACATAAACAGATTTCAAATAGTTGTGATAAATCTGAGTGTAGAACATAATGTCCTTTGAGTATTGTTATATAAAGGTCACAGATAGAAAGAGAGATAATCAAATAGTACATCTTAAAATATATTTTAGAATTTTTTGAGAAAATTAAATATATTCTTATAAAATATATTAACAGTCTAAGCCATTTTTAAAATATAAAATTATAATTAAATTGTAGAATATATTATGAGTTTGTGACTGTGATTTAAGCCTGCTTTTTCATTTTTAAACTATTAAAATATAAAATCATCTTATCTATCTAAAATCTATAATTTATTGTTATTATTATTATTATTATTATTATTAAAAACAAGCGACTTTGTGAATCCAAACCCATATACATATATATAATCACATAGTATAATATCTTAAAATATATTAAAACTTTGTGACTATGCCAATCAAACCTATAAACATTTTTTAAATATTAAAATATACATTTATATAATATATAAACGAATAGTATAATATATTAAATATATTATAAAATATATTAAACTTTAAACAAAGCGTAATACCGTTTTTTTTTAAAACAAAAAAATATGAAAATATATTTTTATATATGTATATATATACATATATGCATATATATACACATATTTTATATATGTATATGTATATTTTTATATATTACATAAAGTTTATATTTATGTAAATATATTTATATATTTGCATTTACAGTTAATTTTTCTAATCATCTGTGAACAATAATTTCATGAAAAAACCTCCTCTCGCTTGGCTTTGTTTTCCCGCTCGTACCGTTACGGCCGATACATTTTTAGAAACACAGGCAGCCGTTCTCACTGTAAGGCAGAGGCTTTAAAGATGGCCATTTGTTCCTGTCCTAGATCAGTTTTCTCAGCGTGAGACTGTGAGACTCTAGCGGTGATCACCAGAGGATCCACGGCCCCTCCGGAGCTCATTACTAAAACTTAAGCTCATTCGGGAAGTGCTGGAAGCATTAGGACCAAAACGCTGGTGTTGCAGAAAACTGCCAATGAACACTAATGACAGACCAGCATCAACTGGAGGCAAATCACTACTTTTGTTTTATTCGATATATGTTAGGCCAGTTAGTTTTATTATATTATAAATAGTTTTATTATTTATTACTTGATTAATTAGAACATATACCGTCTTTCAATATTTAACCAACACAATAATTGACATTACAATGAGTTGTTTAAAAATGGGAAACGGCTTACCTTGAAGACAAAGGTTTCATTGAACACTGGGTTGAGGGTCTTTTTGTGCACCTTGGTGTCAAACTTTTTCTTCTTATCTGGTAGGATGAACACTTTAACGTACGGATCGGATGTTCCGCCAGAGTCCATGGAAATCAGGTCGGCACATTGCAAGATCCCGACCGTCAGCTGTGGATAAAAACATAGCGGAAAAATAGAAGCAAGAGATTTAATACATGAAATAATATAGAATCCCAAATGAGATCTCTTTAATATATCAATGAGATGAAATGAAGAGCAAATTTATAACACAATTCTCCTTTGGGATGTGCTCTGAAAGGACTGTGAAATGTCTGTCAGGCTTTATGCATAAATCTAAATTGAATTATACACCGAAAGTATTATTCATAAATACACTACCGTTCAAAAGAAATCAATACTTCTATTCAGCAAGGATGCATTAAATTGATCAAACTTTACATTAAAGAGATTTATAATGTTACAAATACTCTATTTCTATTTGAAACAAATAAAACTTTCTATTCATCAAAGAATTCTGAAAAATAAGACATATCACGGTTTCCACAAAAATATGAAGCAGCATAACGGTTTTTAACAATGATAATAATCAGAAATGTTTTCTTGAGCAGCAAATCATCATATTATACTGATTTCTGAAGGATCATGTGATACTAAAGACTGCTTAAATTCAGCTTAAATCACAGGAATAAATTACATTTTACTAAATATTCACATAGAAAACAGTTATTTTAAATTACAATTGTTTTTACTGTATTTTTGATCAAACTTTTGAACAATAGTGTACAATACAAGTCATTTCCATGAACTCTACTCTGATGTTCCAGTGTAATGACACTCTAGCAATATCCTGGGACTTCATGCATATTAAAATTGAATCCGACTGCATTAGGAAACATAATAAGAATAACAGACAGCGCACAGTAATTAATGTTTGTTTTAACTCATTTAGGAGCTACAGCTACAGCTGTGACTCAGCAGAGACTGATAAACACTGTCATTAGGAAAAGATAGAGCACTGCATGAGCGCAAACTTCTCCAAGATCATCCCACAGGGAACTTTTAAAAGATGTTTTAGTTAGAGGAAAAGTTCACCCCCCAATAAATAAAAAGTCCCATGTCGTTCCAAACACACGCACGCTGTTATTTTTATGAGCCACACACAACGAGAAACCTACAAAATAGTCCTTTTCATAAATAATGACCGAATTTAAATGTTAGGGTGAACTATTTCTTTAATTGTTTTTAATGACTTTCTTGCTTAATCATATAATTGTATCCAAATGCATCATAATATATTTTAATATGAGACAAGATGAATAACTGGCAATATGTTTCATGGATAAAATAAGAAATTTTTAAATCATATTAACCATCATCCTAACCTTGTTATCATTGAAGTCATAATCCAAAGAGTACTGAAGCTTTCCCAGTTTCTCCACTTCTTTTTCCTCTTCCTCTTTCTCCTCCTCTGTCAAACCAGTTTCTCCTTCTTCATCATCATCATCCTGGTTTTTCTGTGGGGCGAATGGTGAATTGTTTTAGTAAGTTGTTATGTGGGTTGAAAGTGAGTCTGGTTCCTGTCTATAAGCATGCCACAAGCTCAGGGCCCGGGTTGGAGAAGTGCTTCTATCAGGCCGGATCTGCTAGTTATCTGCAATAGCGGACTATAGGAGTAATGCTGTCATTCAGGGCTGGATGTTGCAAATGACTCGAGTTCACAATTTTAATTGGTGACACTTTTCTGTTTGCTTATCTTGAGAAGCAATGCTATTTTCTAGAGCTTAACTTCTTCCATAATAAAATTACATTTTGACTATATTCAAATTAGGTCTTTGGAAGTACTAGAAAACAATGAGAGGAGCTTTTATTGATATGCATAATTCAGTGTGCAAGCATTTTCTCATCATCAGCATGATAAATTTAACTGTTCATCAGTGATACTCCAGGGAATAAGCGATAAACAGCAAATGTTTAAAGAAGAACAGACTGCTTTGTGCTATTCTGGGCATACGAAATGCTGACATGTCGTTCTTGTGTACTTTTTGAACATCATCCAAACTGCAGGAAGAGAGGGAAAAAAAATCGATAATGTATGCAGAACTATTTTTTTTTGTTTCCACAAATAGGTCATAATTCTAGCATTATGCAGTGGCCCCAAATATTTATTTGGACACTAAGTCACATTTCATTAGATCAAGGGTTTTAAATACAGTATTACAATCACTACCTATATCAATCTATACCACATTTAAATTATATTCCAACATATCAAATAAAGTGCGTCTCAAATGCCACTTGGTTTGATATTTTGTTATCTAATGCAATGACATTCCGACATTGTTGAAGTGTTTGAATATTTTTTGGGGTCACTTTATGTGAAGATGCTGCAAAACAGAATTATTGTGTTATATGCATAATATGTTATGTGCACGACATTGTGAGAATTTGGTGCTCAAAAGTTTAACTTAATTTAAAACAAAAAAATCTAAATCTTCCATACGGACTGTAAACTGATGTTTTAATGTGCCACCAAACTAAAATTGTCATTCTCAAGTCAGTTCCTAACCATATCCATATAGCAACAAATTAAAGGGCACAGCAGAATATGTGCTTATTGATCATATGTTTTGAAAAAAACTGATTATATGATCATAGAACAAGAGTTTATATGCCAAGCAAAAAAAACAACAAAAAAAGATATTTTATAGCTCTAGATATTTTAAGGTTTACTGCTAGTAAGACATCAGGACGTTCAGTGCAGTTAAAACAGCCATGCCCTTTAAACACATGCATTCAGTGAGTTTTGTGGGTCGTCTCTTGCTAACTCGAAACATCTTGCCAGCATTAGTGGGTTAATAATCAGTTATTCCATTCACACCTCCTACACATTTATGTCTCTTTGTTATTGTATTAATCATTCTTTTTTTGGTCTACTTAAGTGGGGTTTTCATTCGCATTGTAACTTTCCTTTGTTTTTAATTGTATTCTTTTCAAACAGCAGGTACAAGAGGCTTAAAACAAGGAAGTTACAACAACAGCCATTCCATCCAATCAATCCCACCCACGCGGTGCTAGCACTCAGAGAAACAGCTGTGCCGTTCATCCGTACACCTACCGTAGCGCCGACGCCATGAGCGTCAAGAAACGCGGCGCATTAGACACATAGCAGGAGGAAGGAGAGCAGAGAGAGAGGGAGAGGTTGAACTCACAACACACCAAAATACAGAACGAAAGAGTCAAAAACACCAAGAGAACCATTTTGAGAAATGACACTGTGATGTTTAAGACATCTGTATGAATAAAGGCTTGACACAGTTTGGCAATTGATTTAAGGATCATATCATGAAATGAGTGTCTTTTCCATATCAAATGATTTCTGTAAGATTGTAGATGTATATTTTATCAGACCAAAAATGTCTTATTAAATTGCACTATACCATCTAATCATATTTTACATGCAGAGAAACATATGCAGAGATACATCCTTATGTTAAAATTAAAGGTGGGGATTTTGCAGTGACACTTTTTGTCAATTACATTGTTGTGCCAGTAGGTGGTGAAAATCGATTTAGTTTCACCTTCAGATTCACAGATTCGTTCAAAAGTACTGATTCATTCAGCAACAAATACTTGAAACATTCAGCAACTAGCTGCATCCGCAATCGCATACTTCACTACATGACAAAAGAAGTATGTCCAAATTCACAGTACTCATAAAAGAGGAGGTAAAAAGTCCCTGGATGGCCAACTACTTCCGACGAGATTCTGAAGTGTGCATACGATGGACACTTTACTATCCCATGAGGCCACAGGAGAGGACTTGTGAATGAAAGTGAAGCAACGCAACTGACCATGGTACGTCACATGATAATGACAACATGTAGCATGTCTAAGATCACATTTATACTACATAAAACATACTTTTAGCGGACGCAAAGTAATTACGTACTTTTTTTAACTGTTTTTATGAGTCAGTCACTGAATCATTCGCTCAACTGATCCATTCAGCAACAATTTAAGTGACTGTCTTTACGAATGACTTGTTGAATCATTTGAAAGGCAACCCTGGAACTGGTTAAAATTACAAGTTGCAACCATTTTTGCTCAAAGTAACTGATAATATTGTATAAAAAAATGCAAGTTACTCAATATTAACATACTGATCTATTAAATGAAGTTCAAAACGTAGGTTCGGGAGGAGCCTAAACATTCAGTCCTGTCAATCATCATTACGAGCGTACTATATAAGCAGTCATCTCATTGACAAATACGTCCGGCATCCCTCCTCCTCCAGTACATTATCTCTATTCTCTTATGCGCAATTCCATTATAGCGGGGTTTTAACTCTGAGCTCAAGCCGAGCCTCGGGTTCGAGTCTCCTCCATGGACAGCAAGCCAAATTAGTTTATTATTATTAACCTTTAAGGCTGAATGGGCAGGCAAACTAGTGAATGTAATATTACCATATTCTGTAATGTTATTTCATTATATAACTATTACATAATTAAAGGCACTCATTTTGTAGAATGACCCTTAAAGCTCCTATCTTTTTATGATCAAAATCACAAGAGAAACATGTTTTGGAACATCCAGTGTAACATTTCTCTTTAAAGAAAACAAAACACTCACATTACTCACAAACACAATAAAGCAAACCATGAAGCTAATCACATAACAGTGTATTATATAATCAGTGTAACCCATACTAAAGTGGTCTGAGGCTTGTTTTCGTTTCTTAATGATGCAATACTAATTTCTGTTGATATACCCAGTTAGTACAGACTTTAATATAATCTAGTTTTAATTCTCAAACCGAACTGATTGAAGTGTGCATCAGGGGTTTTAACTACATTATTTAATGGCGTCATGGTGGGTGCTATTGAACACCGTTACATACATCGCCACCCTGCATGTTCTTCATGTTGAAGCCGTCCTTTCCCTTTTTGCCTTTCTTGTTCTTCTTCTTCTTACAGCAGCATTTCTTAATGATACAGAAGCAGCAAGTCAGGACGAGGAGCGCGGCAACTACAGCAATGGCGATGAGCGCCCATGGAGGCACTGCAGAGCATCATGGGAAGAAAAACAAAGAGTCATTCAGACATCAGGTTGTCTCTGAAGGGTCATTCCTTGAAGGTGATATTTGACATGAACCAAAAAAGATAGAGCGAGTTATGACATGAAATGCTACAAATACAAACGTGTATTTAATTAACAATTTACGAACTGAATTGGGATTGCATGTTGATTTGAAGGGTTACAAGAAGAAAGCAGATAATGTTAAGTTGCTCTTTATTGCATTGCACTTCTAGTTTAGAAAAAATGTCAGTTTGCTCAACACTTTGAGGGGTCAAACAATTTGGATAGAATTTAAACATCTTCCGCATAATGATGCACTTCTGTATTGATTTTCTTGATCTAGCGAGGCTGTAAAACATCTCTGCAGGACTTACATGGGATTTTATCGATCTCATTGAGGAACTTGCTTTTGATTTCCTCAAAGACATCATTCTTATTGACGGGTGCCTCAGATTCGGTGGAGTTGTCCGCCGGTGTGGAGACGGCGGGGGCCATCGTCATGGTGTGTGACGGGTGCGTGACGCCGAGTCCCGTGGGCTCTGGACCCACCATGGCTTCTGGTTTCTTTTTAAAGAGGTTCCAATTCATAATCTCTGGCTTGACCACTCAGGAACCCTGGAGGAGTTGAAGAGACCAACACACAACTAAAACACAAAATACACTGAAGTCTGGCATGCTTTTTGATCTTACGGACAATTGTGGCTTTCAAAAACATCACCGTCTGTCATATTGAATGTCACAGCATTTATTTATTTTTTATGAGAAACTTCAAACCAGAAGCTTCTTCTTGAATAAATGAAAAAGAAGCTCAAGTGAAAAGAAAACTAGGATAAGACCTCTCAGAACCGACAGTGGACGGCTCTTTTTAATAATGAAATGGATAGCCTTGCATTTAAATAATGAAATAAAGCGTCAGAGCTTCAGACCGTTAAAGGGTGAAGTGCAAGATAAACGACAGACACTGCAGGACAAAACATAAGACATTTTGTCCTGGGATGCCTCAGTGCTTTTAGCACCAGTTTTCTTTATATTATAAAACCGCATCAAATCCAGCATTATTACTCGCATATGCTTGTATGCAACAGAAATAAGAGAAAATTCTGCCTCTGATTTGACATTCCCTGCAGGATCCACCTTTAAAATGTCAGATAATATCTGCTGTCACTGCTGATAGCTTCTCACCGCCTTGTGAATGAAAACTTGTAAAGAATTATGACTTTAATGAGGGCAGCTCTGTTGGCAGGTTGTACATTTTGCTAGATAATATTTGAAATGTAATGAAACAACAAGAGAATGCTGTCCTAACAAGATCTAAATATGTATGGAGCTAAATATTTAGATGAAATGATAAATAAAGGATTGAGAGTAGATGACATCCAGCATAAACCCGCAGCATGTCTAAATAACATGACTGAAAAAAAAATTAAAGACATAGATTCTGATTAGTTTTACAAACTGGAAATTAAATGATTAACTTTATCATTTCATCGTTTTCTACTCTCTTAATTTTTTTAATAAAAATTAAAAAATACAGAAAAATATTTATAACAATTATTTAATTGTATCTAATAATTATTACTAAAATAATAAATAACTAATTAATACAATTTTTAATCAAAAATGTTTATAAAATAATTAATTTAAAATCAAATATTATTATTATCATAACAAAATTAAAATAAAAAATAAATTAAATGATTGTTTAATATAGATTTTTTTAATGCAAAGGATAAAAGACCTTTTGCTTTTTTTCCTGCTGAA
>NW_027509042.1:2127500-2290000 GCF_051911475.1 Siphateles boraxobius
ACATGTGTCATTAGTATGAGAAAAAAAATGGGATTTTAACTGTCGGTCTCGGGTCGGGTACGGACATAAATATCTTTATGCCTGTCGGGCTCGGGTGGGGTTTGGTTACTGCTCTGTCGGACGCAGGCCGGGCTCGGACAAAAAAAATACAGCCCTCCCTCCACAGCTCCTCCCCCAAAGCGGAGCCTGCCGTGAACGCGCAGGCTAGTAAGCAGGACCACCGATGACGGCGGATTATAAACAGTTATGGAACATTCACTAATAGGGACGAAACATCAACAATAGTGATCGACCGATATTGATTTTTTACAACCGATACCGATACAGATTATTTGCATGTGTATGTGCCCGATAACCGATATGCAGAACCGATATTTATTTACTGTTATACTTCTGTTTTTGGCACAATTTTTACAACACAAATGAACTGAACAAACCATTTTATTTATAACAATCACTCCCTCCTTGCATACAAAAAAAACCCTTGATATTTATACACAAATAAATAGAGGGGTCTGAGTCTAAAAAATAAAGTGCACTGTTACTAAGTGTCTTTGTTTAAAAATAAAAGCTTTGATGAGGTAAAAAATAAAGCACAAAAACTATTCTAACATATTTGGATATGTTTATTTGTTTTCAAAAATGGTAAACTAATCAAATTACAATAAAAACATTTATATTATTACATTATATCATTTATTTAAGCATCAGCAGCAACAATGTTAACAATAGGCAAAATAAATGTTAAAAGTCTAATGTTTTCATATGGAAAAAATAATTGACAGGGGAGTCATATCACCTTTGCAGAAATGTAATTCATTTTAAACAGTTTTAGAAGGTTTATGTGCCGTTTAATAGGTTTAAACTAAGAGTGAGGAATAATTCACTGGGTAATATTAATTCACTGCATAATATTAGCTGGAATAGCCTATAACATCAGGAAAGTAACAAACAAAACAGCATATACATCATTGCATTTTCCAACTAGTATGTTATTAATTATTATTAATATTTTTGTCGGTCTAGATCATGAAATGCTTTATGACAAAGTGCTGTTTATCTATGCATTTACACATAACTATAACATTAGGCTATACGTTACTCAACCGCGATCGCGCGTGCAGATAATAAATAATTAATTTCCACAAAGCGGTATATTTAGATGTGTATTAGCGAAATAATTGCTATGTAGTAAATGATAATATAATCTAGGGTGTTTAAACAAGATAATCTTGTCAAAAGTTTCATTCAGTGGCCGTGCTTGAGCATTCCTGATCATCAACCCAGTGAGTGCTCAGCAATATGAACGAACTTTTTTTTCGAGACTAATGGTGAGCAAATACAACAGATAGAGAATTAAATTCAGCGCTTTTATTTTCAACATGCACTCATTCATGTCTGTTTTATTTAATTAATGTAAAGTTACGTCTTTATTGGGGAAGGACATGACGGATTGCATTGACGCAATGAGTTAGTCTCAATTTTTTAGAACCAAGCTGCATAAATAAACTATATCAGGCATTTATGTCTCAAATCTCATTTCTGCATGTCTGTTATGTTAAAAAAAGTTGAATAATTAAAGCAAAGCAAGTAGAACATATACTTTACCTGTGCACAGAGTTGTTATTGACTGATCTCCTCAGACGCGGGCTGCAATGGCGGAATTCTCAAAACGGCCACAAGATGGCGCCGTTTATCGGAAAATCCGATATTACAAAACCGATTCCCGATTATGGGAAAATGCTTAAATATCGGGAAAAATATCGGTAAACCGATACATCGGCAACAATATGCTTTACATTGACTATGGCCTGCCCATACTTTGACTACAAACTTGGTCCTCAAATCATTATGTATTTTGCAATACATGTAACTTTATAATATTGCAGTCTTTCTATAAGTTATAAATATCTACTAAGATACAGGGCCGGCGCCACGGGGGGCGTGAGGGGGCGACGCCCCCTCAACGGGACTCTCCCGCCCCCTCAGATCACCATGAATGTAAACGGGATTTTACTGATAAAATATGCTATTTAAAAATCACATTTTGCCAATTACATTTTCACATTTTCGTGAATATTAACCTAAATTTATATTTTAGTTAGCCCTTTCACTCGTAAGTTTAAAATATTCTAACTGACCACCCAGCGTGAGTTTTTCAAGGCGACCGTTATTTAGAACCTGTCGCTTTAATGTTTCCATGGTGACGCGTCATTGCTTGTCACGTGACAGAGCGCAACCGCAACACAGCGCTGAATGAATGATGATCTGCTTTTATGTCATTTTTCCTTTTTTATTCAAAATATTCACAAATGTATTAGCTATAGCATGAAACACTGATATTCCGATTGTCAAATATGTGCAAGTGGATGTGTTTTGTTGTTTGTGCGATGGGCGGCGCCATGTGGTTTGTGCCACTGCCACAGTTCAGAGAATCAGATCTGTTGGATTTACAACACGTAATTTCTCCACTAATCATGAAATACATAAGTGGCCGGTGAACTGAAGAAGAAAAGAGCAAAATGTAAAGCTACTTACAGAGTGTGTATCCAACATGTAAAACGTGTCGTCTTATTGTTATGGAAAGGATTATTATTTATTGCCGCTTCCATAGACCTTAGTGTGTTTTAAAATTTCACTGATCGAAGCGGCAACGAGCACTTTGATCACTTAATTGATTTAAAAAAACTACACATTTCAGCGCTATAATGACTCTAATTTGACAAACGAACAAAATGAATGCTCTGCTAGTTAACTGGAGATGTTTTATTATTTGTATTGGTACAAATTGGTACATGCCGCAAAGATGTTTTAAAAAGTGGTGGGGAGAATATCGACCTGGCAAAAAAGTGGTGACGTGCGTTAATGTGAACACCCCCTCTCGGTATTCCAGACGCCCCCTCATCAGTTCTCGGCTGGCGCCGGCTCTGCTAAGATAACCTATAAGGATTAGTTCACTTTTAAAAAAACTTTTGCTAATAATTTAATCACCCCCGTGTCATCCAAGATGTCCATGTCTTTCTTTCTTCAGTCAAAAAGAAATTAAGGTTTTTGATGAAAACATTCCAGGCTTTTTCTCTATATAATGGACTTCAATAGGACACAAACGTTTCAAGGACCAAATGACAGTTTCAGTGCAGCTTCAAACGGCTTTAAACGACACCAGACGATGAATAAGAGTCTTATCTAGCGAAACGATCGGTCATTTCAAAAATAAATAAAAAAACTTTAAGTTTTATAAGCACAAATGCTCGCCTTGCTCTGTTCTGTGATGCACGTTCGTGATCCTGTTCGAACTCGTTCATCTCGAAGAAGTTCAACCCAACTCGAAAAAAAGATTCGTTCATTTGGATGAACGAGTTTGAACAGGAGAGTCACGTAGGACGGTATGCGCTCGCGCTGTACAAGAGAGGGGTGATCAGCGCGTACACGAGCGTGATTGACACTGCTAAGACATTCCTCCTGGCTCTGATTGGTTGTTTCAGACCGGGAGCGGTGTATTTCTGCAAATGGCAGTAGGACCACAGGGAGGAGCCAGAGGAGCTTGATTTTTTCACAGATTATCTGTCTCATATTCTACTGTCAGGACATAATGACAGTTTTAACAAATATTTTTTCACAAAAGTTACCTACTGCAGCTATAATATAATGCCAAAATATAATATCACCAGATGTGTATTTGGCAGGTCAGTTAATCGCAGATAACAGCATTCGCTTGGCCGATTAATAGTGTGATGATAGTTCCATTCAAAAATCAAATGACAGCATTATGAATGGATGATAATAAATATTTTCTCCATAAAAACAATGTTGATGTGAAATTTGAAAGAATTATAGTTAATTATGGATATTAAAATTTGATTCGCTGTATTGGCCACTCTGCTCTCTAGATTTCAGTATCGACATCAGCCATCGAAAAACCCAGATCAGCTGGGAACCAATACATGATATAGTTTAAAATGGCACATGAAACATGCATAAAATTGTAGAAATTAAACAAACACTTATTTGCCCTTGAGTACAAAAAATAAATACAAAAAAAACATTTAATCGACAATCAGGCAGATCTTGGAACTGACACATCACAACCTTTCTGTTAAAGGTGCATTGTGAAATATTTCTGAGGATCTATTGACAGAAATGCAATATAAGATCCATAACTATGTTTTCAGTGGTGTATAAAGACCTTGCATAATGAACCGTTGTGTTTTTATTAGCTTAGAATGAGACATTTATATCTCCATAACCGCGGGCGCCCCCTTCTATGGAGGTCGACATATTGTGATGTCATGTTTCTACCGTAGCCGACAGCGAACACACAGCGCTACAGAGGGCTTTTCCTCACTACCTTGAAAAAGAAGTTTTCAGTGGTGTATAAAGACCTTACTTAATGAACCGTTATATTTGTATTACCTTAGAATGAGCAGTTTCTGTCTACACACACCGCGGGTTCCCTTACATTGAAATGCGCCAACATGTTTCTACGGTGGCCCTAAACGGACAAACGCGTTTCGTTACTATGTTGCTCTTCGTGCAAGGAAGCAAGCTTAGTTCAGCGAATAAAACACTGATACAATGAGTAACAATTAACAATAATATTCGCAATAACATATAGTTTTACTGAATAATTAAGTAAACATAATTTCTTAATTTATCCTTGTAAAGAAACGTCATTGCTGAACTGACTACTCTCTGCTGTCTCAGACGATGACATATTTTCCTGTCGTCCACCGTAACTTTTGTTAATTGCAATTCGCAACCTCACCACTAGATGCCGCTAAAAATCACACATTGCACCTTTAATCGGCCAAGATGACAATCTCAGAAACGGCCATATATTGGCAGATCAATCAATCTGTGTGATCATATTCACAGCGTTTATCTGCAGCATATGCAGCAAATGGTTCTTTATGTCACATTTAAGTACATGTTTTTAATACACATTTATAAAATGCCAAATATCAATATATCAGCCAAAATATCGCATAATTAAAATTATTCCCATATGTAATACAACCTCAGTCTGCTGATTTCTGGGAAATCCCCCTTGAGAATATTAAGTGTGCTTGTATAAAGTGCTGAGGTGGCACGGCGGCATGCATCAACCACACGACCCAGCCAAACCCCGCCAGATGGGGTCCGTCATCATCCCTGACCCAGCGCTCTGAACCCATGCTAACTGAGCAGCTCTTCTTCTACAAAACCTGATATACGTCGTACAGCCAAGCTGAATCACCAATTGGATGCAGCCAATATTAAATTCATAAAGATGTATTCAGACAGCAGCGGTTAGTGAATGCGATTAAATTGTCAGGAAATACAGTAACCCTCAATTATCACTGTAGACATTATAAAGATCATCCTGTCAGGCTTTCAAATCCCTGTGGAAGATATGAATTTCCTGACAATAATCTAACCTACATCCAGCCCATGAAATGACCTATATAGACGACAATACATGAATCTAGCAGCTCGAGTCCATCTAATTAACCCAAAATTTAGCAAAATGTCCCAATTTTAGCTCTAGAGAAGCGTGTGATTTCATACACTACGAATTAACAGTTTCCATTAAAAATAATGAGGCATGGTTATATCATATCTAATGACCATTGTCCAGTTTTCTAGTCATGAAATGACTTTGCACATTTTGCTGACAGAGTACATTCAAGCCACATGACATTTTTTTTCACATTTTTTGCAACCATCGTGGGGAAAACCTGTATAAAAGTCTGTAAGAAATAATCTGCAGTATTTTACATTTTTCTGCTCTCATGGGTCACCCAACCCAACCACATTTCCAGTTACGACCAAGACAAAAAACCTTTGTCATTGCGCCAGAGCCTCTTTCACCGATTGTTTCATGATTTATACGCTAAACAGAATGGCTATCCTGAGGCGGGTAGATTTACGGCTGCGCTGGAGCGTTTGTGTGATGTGTGCAATACTGGTCCAATCAGACACGAGCTGGGGAAGAATGACGGAAATACCCCATCCAAACTGACACACTGAATGGCACATTTCCTATTTAAGCCAAGAATGCTTAGGAGACAAACAATGGCTATGTTCACATTGCCAGTCCAGATCCGATTATTTGTGTATCCGATTGGAATTCTGATCTAAATTATTGACTGTCCATGCTGTGTATTTCTCAACTGTTAAGATTTAGTTTTCTGGAATATCTGCATTCGCTTCTATGGCAAAAACATTGCATTGCGCCAAAACCAACAACAACAGCAACGTGGAGGGGTTTGCAATAGACCAATTTCGAGCCGACGTCACAGTTACGTCACAGCGCTAGCTGGAGGCAAAACAAAGGGAAAACTGCAGGCGGCCAATACAAACCAGCACAGATTCGGCTGCATAATAAGGAGCTTAAATTGTTATTATTATTATTAAATGTCATCTTGTTGTGTTGTTGGATGCAAGAATCAATGCAAAATGAATATGCTGTATCTGGAATTTTTATTTCTAGAAAATATTCACATCGTTAAAATTGCACCGTAATGTCACTCTTTACATTGTCGTCTTCTTGGCGCTGGCGTGGGAGAACTGCGGATCGTACCACACAAGTCTTGTACGTGACCATTCATCAAATAGTTATAGGCATCTAAAGATTTATATGCCCTCAGTTTCTCTATCGGATAGGTGTAGAAGTCAGGTCACTCAACCGGAGGCGATATTTTTTTTCACAGGATGGTAGGGGAAGACTCATGAATATTCATTAGGGAACTCATCCCTGATTGGTCTTAACCCCAGTGACTGGTAGGTTTAGGGGCGGGGTTAGGGGGTAGGTCATCAGACCAATCAGGCATGAGTTCCCTAATGAATATTCATGAGTCTTCCCCTACCATCCTGTGAAAACAAATAGCGTCAACGTTAATCCTGTCAGATCGTCCATCATTGAGTGAGCGTGTAACGGCTATGGGTCGGCCAATCTGGTTCCGTCCGTTAAAATTAACTTTTGCAAATAACAATCGCGGTCCTGGACAGTGAGTGACCTTGCACATTAAGATAAAATCGGATTTTCTCCAGTCATTGTTAAAAAACAACCTAACAAAACTTGCATACTTGTTAGGGAAGCGGCCAGAGGGATCGTTCTGCCACCACCTAAGCTCCGCCCAGAAAAACGTCACCATGTTTACCAACTGAAAAGGGGTATATAGAAATGTTGTCTTGTTTACAAAATGGCAATATGTGGCCGCCTCTCTGAACTACTGTTTTCTAAGGCAGCGGCAGAAACGTAGGAAACGTGCGGCTTTATTCGGTGCTGTCGTCTCTGCCTGTCTCAAAACATGTTTTCGTTATATTGTCATTTTCTGCTCGACCGGCACACATGCAACAACACAACTTTTTCTTTGCAGCGTGCAAAGAAAAAGCATGCTTTCCATAACAATTCAGCATGCTTTCTATAACAATGTCTGACATGTTTATGTTTTACCTGGTGTTAAAAAAGTTACACAAACCACGCTAAATTAGATTTCCAAAAACCCGATTTGAATAGGATTTCAAACCACATATGAATGTAGCTCAAAACAGATAAGTAAAAATCACATTTTTATTGTTTTTTTATTTCACATTGTTTTTTTTTGTTTGTTTTTTTTGCTGTTCACGCTTGCTTAATATGATCGGATTCAGACTTACAGTCTTTATAATGCCAAACTGCAGCAAATCTTATATTCTTACTCCACTTCTTTCCCCCAATTTAAATTTTACACATCACCAATCCCAAATAGAATTTAAAAGGATTTAAATTAGTACGAAGCTAAGAACGAGTTATGAGAGTTGAATAATATGAGAGTGTTAAAATCTGCAGGCATGCATATTCATTAAATACAACTTAATACTGCATAATATTTACATATTAAATTAATGTTAACTATTGCATTTGATTACATTAGTACAAATAACTAGTGTGTGCGTGTGTGCGTGTGTGTGTGTGTGTGTGTGTGTGTGTGTGTGTGTGTGTGTGTGTGTGTGTGTGTGTGTGTGTGTGTGTGTGTGTGTGTGTGTGTGTGTGTGTGTGTGTGTGTGTGCGCAAAACCTAAAAATATTAGCACAAAAACATTCAAGTTCCTCATAGAGAAAGCGGAAACAATATGCTCTTCATCCATCATACTCACAAAGGCAATTACATTCAGTTCAGCTGGATTAATTGATTAATTTAATTTGTTTAGTTCAGAAGCCCTAAGGCGGTGAATTTTCTGGATCAAGCATCAAGTCCTACCAATGAAAACACAATTTGAACCGTACTGAACAGCATCACCAAAAAGAGGCAGTGGTGAATCTAATGACTTTTATACTTTAGCACAAATGATACCAACATAAAACTTTAATAGTTCATGTTAGAGGTTTGTTCAAATCCATAACCCTTAAATATGATGAGTAATAAAAGTGATGCTTACGTCAACCAGCACTACTAACAAAACATTAAGTATTGCTTCAGGCCCACAGGATCTATACTTTGGTATAATGCAGCAAAGCTTCCAGGAATATAATCCATATAGTTATGCACTATATTTTGGTCTGTAGACAGATGTTGCATATTATGTACTGTAGTATCTCCTACTAAGCATAAAACATACACTAAGCACGTAGACAGCAATGCTTTGCAAGGGCACATTCCTGTTTTAAACATTTAATGTGTGTTCTTGAGTTAATATAGTGGCAACCAATCCTCAAAACTCAATGGGGCTACAGAGTTTCCTTTAAATATCTGTGTCATTAAACCAGATGTGTTGTTATCAAGGTAGTTAGCTATAAAAATACTGACAGCTTAACTTTAACAAATTGCATTGCTATGATTCTCAGATCGTCGGCAGAGGAAAGTAAGAGAGCTATCTGTTAGCATTCACATTTTTTCATTCACATTTCAGAAGTCAACAATGTATGGCTAGAATTGTTTATGCTCACATAATTTCATAAGGAACGAGTGTGACGTAACATGTCACTTGGTAGTGTGCAGTGTGACATATAAAGACGCATGGGGAGGAGAGGTCACAGTTTAAATAGCTGGGATGGCCAATGAATTATTGATCTTCCTGAAGTCTATTCACACACTCACAAACCAGCATGTAAGCAGATGCCCATAAATAATTAATTACCACATTGTTACAAATATATAAGACAATGTTTTTTTCTTAGAAATACATCTGAATAAGGATTCGTCTTATATTCAGGGTCTAGACTTTTACAAGCCAGTAATACACCCGCAAAAATAAGTGCCGCAAAATATACGTAAAACGAGCGTGCAAAGAAATACGGTGTCAGAGTGCAATGTTAGAAGATCGCAAACACAAAACTGAAAAGACTGAAGTCTGAAAAACGCAAACAGTCACAGAAAAGCTTACTGACTAAGAGCCAGATGACTGTCATGTGTGTGCCTCGCTGTGCGTACGTGATCTTAAAACACAATACCCAGGCTTCAAAACTACAATAAGATTTCACTTCTAGTGTTTATGAAATTTTGGTAGGCTACATGGTTTTCACAATGAGATGAATAGCCTAACTGTTATATAATTCATGGGCTACAGTTTTTTTTTCACGGTATGCCATTTTATTTTATTTTAAATGTGATTGTTGGTACATTTTACCAGTATTTACCACACTTTCAATACAAAAACGTAAATATGAAATATATGCAACATCAAAATTATTATAATTATTATATTAAAATAAAAGCATTTTATTTATCAAAAAGCCTGTTTTCAAAAGAAACAACTTGAAAAAGAGGCGGGGGGGGGGGGGGCGGGGGGGGGGGGGGTCGTCTTATATTCGGAACAGAATGGTATATTGAAAAAACACACAAGTTCACTCAGCCTAGAAAAGGATAAATATTTAATGCTCACTCAAACAAGGGTGCTTGTTGTAAGACAGTGACTGTGCAGGAGTTTATCACAAACAGCCTGACGTGGACGTTTAGCACGTTTACTTGCCTAAAGCCAGAGGATGTTATATTAGAATGTGGAAATGATGACAGGAAGAAGAATTTACTGAATTACAATTCAATTAAATTCAGTACAGTCAGACAAGATAAACTTCAATTGTCCAACACAAGAAAAAAAAAGCAAATAATTAACTATTTATTTTTGATTAATTAAACCTATTATTCCCTGATAGATTATACATTATTTTACCTACGGCACACTTCTAATAAACTAAGTTTAATACTGTAAAAAAAAAAAACATGAACACAGCTATCAAACAATTTTCCACATAATGTTCACTACATAGTTTTCAAGTAAATAATAAATATTAATAATAAATAAATATTAAATAATAATAATATAAATAAATTATTAAAATGTATATATAATATAATAAAATAATATAAAAATTCACATTAAGTGTTCTTCCACCATAAAATGAAAGTTAGTTTATTACATATAAATATTAAGTTATTAAATATAAAAATCTATTATACACAATGATGTGTACACAAAATAAAATGTTTTATTAAAAAAGAAACCAACAGCAATTTAATTAAAACGATATTTCTACATCCTGTTTAAATATGAATGTCACACAACTTCAGTAGAGCAGGGGATCTCTCTCTCTCTCTCTCTCCCTTACTCTCTCTCTCTCTCTCTCTCTCTCTCTCCCTTACTCTCTCTCTCTCTCCCTTACTCTCTCTCTCTCTCTCTCTCTCTCTCTATCTCCCTTACTCTCTCTCTCTCTCTCTCTCTCTCTCTCTCTATCTCCCTTACTCTCTCTCTCTCTCCCTTACTCTCTCTCTCTCTCTCTCTCTCTCTCTCTCCCTTACTCTCTCTCTCTCTCCCTTACTCTCTCTCTCTCTCTCTCTCTCTCTCTCTCTCCCTTACTCTCTCTCTCTCTCTCTCTCTCTCTCTCTCTCTCTATCTCCCTTACTCTCTCTCTCTCTCTCTCTCCCTTACTCTCTCTCTCTCTCTCTCTCTCTCTCTCTCTCTCCTTATCTCTCTCTCTCTCTCTTACTCTCTCCCTCTCATATCTCTCTCTCTCTCTCTCTCTCTCTCTCTCTCTCTCTCTCTCTCTCTCTCTCTCTCTCTCTCTCTCTCTCTCTCTCTCTCTCTGTGCTTTACTCAGCTTCTGCAAGTAATGCTGCAATGCAGAGGTTTATCCGGGAATATAAAGCTAGAGGGCGCATTGAGCGGAGTGATTCACCACCGGTTTTCTCTCTCTCTCTCTCTCACTCACACACACACACACACACACACGGTTCATTAACACAGTCCGCTAGGTAAGCAGAAGTCTGTCAGGTGTAGCTTCACACTGCACTGCATTAAATGTGGGATAGTCCTATTGATATATCGCTGACTTCTGACAATACACTGCAAAAATAATTGTGGTAATCAGTACTTTTTGACTTGTTTTCCAGGAAAAATATCTAAACAACCCTATATGATATCACTGAAAAAGGAAATTTTCCTACTGAAACAGGAAATTGAGTCTTGTTTTCATGAATAATAAATATACATTTTAAATGTGTACATATACTAAAAATTAATTTGATCAATTTTAGTGCACTAGCTGCATATAGATGGAATATGACGTATAAAGAAACAAAATGGTCATTGAAGTATTTGTTTTCTGCACACGTTTCAAAGCCTTCAAAGTTGTGTCCTATTGCATTTAACAACCATTACTTCAAGCACAGACCTCTCTATGGTCATTTCCTGATTAATATTAATTTTCTGCTTCAATATGGTGTGCTTGTACGGAAGTAACATCACACACCCTCTAAAAAAAGGGGGAAATGGATGTCAAAATCCATGTCAAATGCAGTGCAAGTGCAAATTTCCATTATGAGTCAGCATCAGAAGGTTTGGATGACATTTTTATTACTCTGAATGGTAATTGAATTTGTATGAAAGGCTGAAGAGCTTCATTCATCCTCGTCTGCTGCTGGCGTGCTGCTTTTATCGAGAGAATACCCTGCTTTAGCATCTATCACACTGCACCAGGACACTGGCATTGTTTCTTAAAGGGTAACTAAACCCCTGGTCAAAGCCTGACTCCACCCACTGGCAATATTTGAAAAATGCTGGAAAAGTGGGCGGAGCCCAGCGGAGATAGAGGGGACGAACCGAGGGCGGGGCTGAGCGGGGGGGCGTGCACCTGAGACCCGCAGTGACAGCTGCTGTCAAACTAGCTAAAATGGAGTGATGCAAGTAGCTTTGCAACAGAGCGGTCATTTGAAGTCGAGAACTTTTCTCCCCCACCTTCACCTGAAGTGGAGGAGGGTGAATTGTCTGTGGACACCAGCTCAAACTGCGGTCTTAACTCCCGCATCGCGATCGGCATCCGATTATTCTTATATTCAGTCATTTTGAGGTAATTTTTTCCAGGATTATTATTACTATTACGTTCATTATATTTTGCTCTTAAGTGAAAAAAATAATCAGCAAATCGCGCCGGCGCGTTTGTCGACACCAGAGGATTAACTTTAGCCTAATAAGAAGGAACATAAATTGTGATTAAAAATATATGCTCACTCACATCATGACGCCGCTGCGGTGGTGGAGTTCATGCAGGAACAGCAGCGTTTGGCAGCGCGAGCTGTGTGGAGAAGCCCATTTCCACCTCCATTGCGTTGGAGAAGCAATCCCACGTAAAATGCAGGTTGCACACTGGAGCGATAGGCGAGATTAACTACCTAGGCTACACAAAATAATCTAAATAACTATATAAATGCTATGCTAACTATATGCTAATATATATCTATCCGTTTTCAATACTCGTAATTGCAACTCCTGACTCGATACAGTAGTGACGGAAACAGATGCTTTTATACCAGGGGCTGCCAAGGGCGTGGTGAGCTCGCACCAAGGGCGTGACCGAGTGACGTCAGAGAGTATTCTACGTCAGAGAGTATTCCTACTGCAGGAGCTTTCCGTTTAACCTGAAGAGGGCAGCACTAAGACGTTTTTACACCATATATTTGAAAAGTAAAACACTTTATACCCAAATGTAAAAAAATGTACTCGAATCAATGAACAGCATTCATGAAGCTCCATTCTTACAGATAAGTAACTAAAAAAAGTTGTTTTAGTGTTTAGTTACTCTTTAATCAAAGCAATTACAATCAAAAAGCTTTCATTTCATCTGAAATTTAGCCACAGGATTGTCCTGTTTCATGGCAGGGTTAACTTAATAGGTTAAATGACTAAATGAATCTCATATAAATGATCAGGTATCACTTCACTTTAAATAAATAAATCTGTTTATACTTATTTATACATGAATTTTATTTAAATATTAATAATTATACAAATTTATTTACATTATATACAGTAGTGGTCAAAAGATGTCCGGTGGGGACATTTGTCTTTAATGACCCTACAAGTTTGATTAAACCAAAAATATGAGGAAAATGTATATATATATATATATTTTAAATATTTTAAATATCAAGGAAGAAAACACTAAACTTGTTTTAAAGGGATAGTTCACCCAAAAAAGAAACTTCTGTCATTATTTACCCTCACGTCCTTCCAAACCTGTGAGACTTTCGTTCATCTTCGAACACAAATGAATGATGAATGAACACACTGATGAAAACTGAGAGATTTCTGTCCCTCCATTGGCAGCTACGCAAATACATAAAGAGATTGTAAAACTAATCCATATCGAATGAGTGGTTTAGTCCAAATTTTCTAAAGAGACACAATCAATTTATATGATGAACAGATTGCATTTAGGCTTTTATTCACATTTTATAACATTGATCAGCGAACATAAACAGGAGCTTAACCGAATCTGCTTGACGCGAGAACAAACCTTATTGGTTCTTGCTGAAGCTCAAACGTGACGCGTAACACAAGAACGAACATCATTGGTTCTCACACATCAAGCAGACATGAATGTTTATATGTAAATAAAAGACTAATTTCATTCTGTATATCATATTTAGAAAGTCTCTTCAGAAAATTTTGGACTAAACCTCTCAATTCAGATGGATTCGTTTTACGTTCTCGTAAAGTGGTAGTGGCGTAGTTGTCAATGGAGGGACAGAAATCTCTCAGATTCTTGGTCTTGCTGGTTCAGAAGGACATGAGGGTGAGTAAATAATGACATTAATGAGTTTCATTTTTGAGTGAACTATCCCTCTAAGGCATTCATCTGACAAAATTATTTGCAAAAAAAAGGCAAAATACAGCTACATGTTTTATTTTACTTTTTTTTTTTAAATGCATAGAAAAACAAAAAGCTCACAGGAACAGCAACAGCAACATAATCAGTTATTAATATTTCATTGGTTCTTTCTTGTTTTTTCATGTGTTCATAATTTCTTTGTATGACAGCCTGGCCAAAAATTATGTCTGAACAATTTGGCATGTTTCACTGCGTTATCACAAAAAAAAAGAAAAAAAAGATTGACTGCAAGCATAACTACTCAACAAGCTAACAAACATCGTTAAGCAAAATATAATTTATTATTTCTTTCTTTTGATTATGGGGTGGATGTTTTCAAAGCTCAAACGCTTTCAACTCACTGTGTAATATTTACACACTCTTCATCAGAATGCGACCAGACAGATTGGCCTGAGCCCATTTGGTCTAATTAACCACATGATCAATAATGGGGCTTTCTACTTCAATTACTCTTCAGCCCAAAGATGCATAACAGAGAAAATCAGGAAATATCAAACTATGGCACGTCACTGATACATATCCTTTTTATAAATACTTTGTCCAATGCAAGCATGCTCTTAATTAAATGAGAATGTCCCACTTTTATGCATTTTATAAAACTATAGAACATCATATAAAGAGTCGTCTGGTTTCTTTCTCTATCTTTTTCTTTGCTATACCTGTTCATTAAAGCACACTTATCTGTGAATCTGCTTTCAAATGACTTGTAAACATTTTGAATTCGAAATGGAACTATGTGAAAGTATTCTTTACATAAATACAGAAGATTTCAGAACTATTTCCCTAATATAATTACATGTTTTGTTAAACAAAGAGCTGTACAACCAGTCAAAAAATGGCATACGCAAATGTTGAACTGTAATTTCAACTTCCAAAAAAAAAAATGTCATGCAAATCCGTATACAAATCAGTTAAACTAAGCTGAGGAACTCTGCTACTTTCTAGTAATTCTGATGTTATGCTGTAAAACGTATAACAAACTGAGGCTCTTAACACTAATCAAATAATACTAACAAATTACAATATGTCAAGTTCATTTTGCCAAGGTCCATGAACAAAAAGAGGTAAACAGGGAAGCAGTCTTATTCTGATTTTTACAAGGGCTGTCATTTTGATGTGTCTACTTTAAGGCAGGGCGTTGCTATAGATGATTGCTAGGTGGTTACTTACTGGCCCAAGTAAAAAAAAAAAAAAAAGCTAATAACAATAATCTTTTTGCAATAAATGATTGCATAAATGAAAGCATTTCAGACTGAATCTGCTCATAAACACTCAAAACACGTCTGACCAGTTGCAGACCCACTGTGCAGTTATTTTGATTGATAACGAAATCCATTTCCAAGAAGTAGCAGACCCGCTGAAGGAAACAGATACGCCTTTGGGAAAAGGTAACATGTGTGTCATTCTGTCTGAAAAACAACTTTTGGGCCACCATTAAATTTGCATTTGATAGCATCACAGTGAGGCTGAAATTTAAAGAGATAGTACAGACAATAATGAAAATTCTGAGATTATTTGCTCCCCCTTTTATGACTTTCTTCTATGGAATAGTCCTTGGTTGCAGCATATTTAAAGGGGTTATATGTAGAATTCAGAAACCTTGTTATTAGCGACACCGGTGGCCGATAAGTGAACTGCACAAGCAACTTACTGGTGTTTGCTCGCGTGCACGTGTAACATCTACGAGACTGAACGCGATTAAAGGTCCCGATATACTCACAGTGAATTTTTTTTAGTTCTTTGCTTAGAAATACAAAGTTGTAAATATACAACATAAAAATCAGTTGGAGAAGGTCTCATTTTTTAGGTTTTGTTACAAAGCTGTTCACACATCGGTAGAAAAAAAATTATTTTTATTTTTATTATTATTAACTCTTCGGGGTCGCCGATCACGCCGGCGTGATCAAGTTACATGACCAGTTTAAGACGTCGAAGCATAAAAACAAAGTCACGTTGAGCGCTGCCGTCCACTTCTGTAAAAAAGTGCTGGCTTGAAATTCTATTTTACTTTTTGTTTTGTGTTGATAGACCAAGTAAAAACGGAGATATGATCATTTAAACTTTATATAAAAAAATACTGACGCATTCGTAAAAGAACGCAAGATGGGATGCGACAGGCGTTGCATTTATTCTAATAACTTCGTCGGTTTTTGTCATAAAACAAAACGGAGAAAAATGTGTGAATCTGCTGACTCTGCTCTTCAGGCTGCACATTTTAGGGAATGGAGGAGGAGCCAACTGAGCTAAGACGCAAAATTGAAAGGCAGAGGATTTTGCGGAGTTGATAAAGAGAGACATATTTACGTTATATATATAGAGAGAGATTATTGCAAGTTTTTGGAAGAGTTTGAGTAGATTTTGAGAGTAGTTTAGGAGTAGTGTAGATAGTTTAGGTAGTTTAGGAGTAGTTTAGGTAGTTTAGGAGTAGATTTAGATAAACTGTTTTGAGGAGAGGCACAGATAAAAAATAAAAATAAAAAACCCCTGATATTTGTTGTAAATAGTTGTATGTATAATTTGATTTTGTGTTCATTTTACCTTTTGTATGGTATATTTGCACTATTGAGGAACCCCTCTTACTCAAGGGATGAAATCCCTGTAATATAGCTATCTGTGTAATTGTTCATGAAGTGTTTTGTAGAGTTTCTAAGCAAAAAGGAAAAGAAAAAACGCCTATTGCCACACCTGCTTTTTGCTGCATATAGTTTAATTTTATCTCAATTTTACATTTTTGATGTTGTATTTGCACTATTTGCGAACCCTCATACTCTGGGAACGCAAGGCCTTAAATATAGCTCTCTGAATAATTGTGTGCACAACATTTTTTAAAAAGTGGCTGAGCTAAAAAGAAAGAAAAAAAGCCTATGGCTACACCCGCTTTTTTTTGTAAATCATATTTTTTTTGTATATAGGTTGATTATATCTGAATTGTACCTGTATATGTTGACATTTACAACTTGTGTTTACATTTTAAACCTTTTAAAATGCTTCATTGAGCATGTTTGTGTTTTTTGTAGTAGAAAAGCTATAATTTTTCCATTCGGATTTTGTGTTTTTTGTGTGATTTTGGGTCCAGTATGTTGATAGAGTACATCAAAGTGAAAAACTAATTGTCTGATCATATAGGTGATGTTGTGCTGAAAAAAATTATACCAAACATTGGTATGCTAAACATTTGTTTATGTTGCAAAATTTAAAAAAAATAAAAGTACTCAAAAACGGCCAAAATAGCCCAAGACTCCGAAGGGTTAAGATTCTTTTGTTAAATATTTGTCTCTTGTTAATAAAACAGTTTTCAGTTAGGAGATAAAGCTGAAATAAAATAAATTATTAAGATGAAAAACTTAAACGAAAATGTGAAATGTTGCAACTGACTGAAATAAGTTTAAGTAGAAGTACTAAAATTACTAAAACTAAATCAAAGATTCTTTTCTAAAAGAAAAAAACTAATAATGACAAAAGAACATAACTTAAACTAAATGCAAACTATATAAAATATACAAATAAAAGTTAATTCAAAATATTAATACCTATTATAATAGTATAACACTTATGACAGTCTTAAGAATATATACTTTTGTGTTGTACAGAAGAATGAAAGGTTTGAAACAACATGAGTGTGAGTAAATGATAGACTTGTAATTTTTGGGTGAACTATATCCTTTTAAGAAACCAATCAAATACATATATCACATTCACAAGGGTTCCACAGTAAAATCAAAATGTATTGTGTCTTAATTTCTCATTGAAGACGTAAAGACAATGGTCTTCTTTCAGAGGATGAAAATTGTTGATGCGGCCATTAAAAGCTATGGGGTAATTTCCAGGAATTTTCCTCTTATCTGACTTGTCATTTTCAGGGCGTTTAAGCGTCATTGTCTCCTGTCAGTTCCGATCTCCCCGTTAATGCAAACCGAACTGACGACTGCAGCGCAGGCAATTTGAACTCACTGCTGCATTTCTAACACATTGCAGTGGCAGTGTAAACCTGATATCACTGATGCCCTTGTCAAAAATGTTGGCATGTTGGTGGAAAAGTACAAAAGGCAAGGTTCACCCTGAAAAGATGTGGGCAGATAGCAAGCAGAAAACACAATCTCAGGACGTGCAAGCTTTATGCAGTTAGTTTTTAAGATAACATACATAGGCCTACATATTAGGGTTCATAATCAATTAATAAATAAAATCTGTAAAACTAAATATAATCTAATAATAATATTTAATTGCATGATATGCCAAATAATTAATCAAATTATTCATAACTGATAGCATAATGTTTGCTGAGAATTAAAGCAATTGATCTTAAAGGGTAACTAAACCCATGGTCAGAGCCTGACTCCACCCACTGGCAATATTTGAACAATGCTGGAAAAGTGGGCGGAGCCCAGCGGAGGGGGGCGTGCACATGAGATGCATCTCTTTGAATGGAACCTGCCTACGTCACCAACAACCGCTGCGTCACGAACAACCGCAAACATCCAATAGAAAAATACAACTGCAGTAGCCACCGTTCAACCTGAAGAGGGCAGCACTCAGACGTTTTTATACCATATATTGTAGAATTAAAACACTTTAAACCCAAATGTCAAAAAATTTACTGGAATCAATGAACAGCATTTATGAAGCTCCATTCTAACAGATCATTAACAAAAAAAGTTGTTTTAGTGTTTAGTTACCCTTTAAAAAACAAATTCTATCATCATTTACTCAATCTCAAGTTGTTTCAAATCTGTATGAATTTCTTTCTTCTGCTGAACACAAAAGAAATTGTTTTGAAGAATGTCGGTAACCAAACCCCATTGACATCCAAAGTATTTTTTTCCCTACTATGGAAGTCAATGGGATCCATCAACTGTCAGGTTGATGACAGAATTTTTATTTTTAAGTTAACTATTCCTTTAAGGTCATTACTTCACATTATTTTTGTAATATATATATATATATATATTGATTTATGTTGCTTAATACATGGCTACTTTTGAATGGCGATCACGATCAGTGGTAAAAGACACATTTGAAACTTGGTTCAGTTCAAAAGACATATTTGAAAGACTTGGTTCAAAAAACAACAGATTACACAGACACTGGATTAACACTGAAAAAAATACACCTGATGCAGCAACTGTATCTGTTTATGAACAGGAAACCCCTTAAGGATAACCGGCACGCGTTAAGCTTTCCAGCACATACTGTGAACAAGTGAGTCAGCAGTCCTCTGGTAAAGCTGTAAGAGCAAATGAGCTGCAGTGCTACACAGAAACGACACTCATTTGGCAGCTCCACTCAGATTATAGTGAACTGAGAGACAGCGAGGACCTGCGGGGGGAGTCACGGCCTAACAGCGAGGGAGAGGATCTCTTTAACAAGTTCTCTCCTCCGCAGTGCCTTTCTCTCTCCCGCGAAGGTCGAACAAATTAGGCCAGTCAGAAACTCTGGCCCACATCTATACTCTCTGAAGACACTTCACATGACTCGCGTCAGGGCTTCAACACAAGCGTCGTGTGCCGCTTTGACCGGCACATAAAAAGCGTAAGAGATACTGTATTAGAAGGGCGATTATACTATTTAAACCGAATATGTACTGTATATAATATCATGATCCTTTTCTGAATACTCTCAATGTATCTAGATAAGCACAGTCTCTCTTTGTTTTGTTTTGTTTTAGGTATTCTATTTAAAGCCTGATTGAAAAAGTGTTGTTGTGGTGTTATTGTTAACTAAAACTAAAACTTTCGAGAAATAGTTTTTTTTTAATTGTTTAATTTAATTGAAATAAAGCAGAGATAAAATATAATTATTAGATACGTAAGCCTAATAAACTTAAATGAAATTTAGAAATGTTGCCATTGCAACTAACTAAACTTTTAGCACTAAAACTATATACAGTAACCATAATAAATGAAAGCTACATAGAGATATTAAATAAAAATATATTACATAAGCACATATCAAAATTACTAAAATTACACAAAACTAAAATCAAATTGCAACCTGAAAACATAAACATAAAAAAATAATAATCATTACTATAATAGTGTAAATACAATAACAAATAATACTAAAATAATACTTCTATACATCTGTAAGATCAAATATTTTGTATTCAAAACTGGTGGCTGATTATTATGTCCAGTGGTAAATATTAATTATTATTTTTATTATTATAGGCCTACATGTATGCTATTAATTATGACTGTATTAAAGTGATGAACTACAACATGAAGACATAACAGACACTTCTGATCGGGCGTTTCTAACAGTGAACATCTTGGGATCCAGACGTGACCTTGTGAGTGACACTTTGGCTGCATCCCAAATGGCATACTTCCCTACTACATAGTAGCCGAAAAACAATATGTAAAAAAAAGAAGTATGTCTGAATTCACAGCACTCATAAAAGAGTAGGAAAAACGTACCCAGATGACTTACTTCTTCCGGCGAGATGCTAAAGTGTGCATATGATGGACAATTAACTATCCCATGAGGCCACTGGAGAGGATTTATGAATGGCAGTGAATCGACGACATAACTGACGCTTGTAAGTCACATGATAATGACAACATGGCAGAATGTATGTCCAGATTACATTCATACTACACATATCATACTATATAGGACATCTTTTTTCAGCAGCCGTGAAGTAATTACTTATTCAAAATGAGTACCTACTCAAGAGAGTAAGCGATTTCAGACGCAGCCATGCATTTAAACAATTAAATGCACACAGGCCCACACTTTTTATACCTCTCACAGGCACCTAAAATAGTTTGATCGGCTGACGGAGTACACTAAGGTGGGCGACAGAAAGAGCTACATTTTCCCCGGCACAAACCGGATACGGAGAACCAAATGATTCAAATCTAGGTCAGTGTGAGCGAGTACCCCAGAAAATGTCCGACCCACTGAGAAACAAGCACATTGACTAATCACCTGGCATTTGTGCTCTCTATCTTTAGCGCCAAACAAACCTGCAGTAATTCATAAAACAAATCTACTGCATTTCTACACAACAGACTGGATAGGATGTTGCTTTTTTCTGTAGAAATGCATTGCTGTTGCTGAGTGGTTGCTAGGCGGTTGATTACAGGTCAAAATCAAAGAGTCTTTACCCTTCAAGCCTCTATGGTATTCTGGTTTCTGGCTCATGTCTCACTCAATGCAAGTATGTGGGATTATTTCACCCTTGTGGAACGTCTAGTGGTCATCGAGTACTTTTTCTTCAAGTGCATTGCAAAATCCTCTAAACAACTGATCTTTAACCAGCTTTTCCTTTCACAAAAGCCCTAAGCATGAGGATGTAAAAGAAAACCACAACTTCTATCATGTCAACCAGTGAAGGCCACACTGCTATTAGGTCCCTAATGACGGAGCACCAGGAGGGGGCAGTAGAGCAGTGTAATTGGTCTATTACAGCATCAGAATATATGAACTCCTTCTCTCCAACACGTTGTTTTATCAGCCTGTGGTTCTAGCTGGTAATTTGATCATGCCGTAGTACGGATCATCGATCATTCATTAATGAGCCGACATAAAAGCGGTGGCGAATCGAAACGCAGTGCTAAACCTGTCTGGAGCAGGCGCCACTTTTCACAGTGCATGTGGGTCGTAACATTTAAATATTTCTGATTGTGAATCCAACTCGCATATCATGAACTACAAACACACTTAAATATTTTAACAAATGTATGCTTATGCAATTATACGGTACACTCTTTTATATCATAATCACATAAGTACTGAATAATGCATAAAGCTGCGGTAGGAAATGAGCATAAAAAATAGTTTTTAATTATGTACAACATATTGTTCATCCCAGGATAAGGCCCTCACTTATCATGCAAAGAGTTCTGGCTTCCCATCTGATGTGAGCTTAATTACGTTACTGAAGTTTTTCCATTAGTGGTTCTAGACTAGTAGCATCGGTGTGACATGCATGCACAATATAACTCATCTATCAGAGACGTTCAGGGCTCTCGGGGGACTGCATTGAAGAGCTGCGCTTGTATTGATCAGCTTGTGCTACGATCTCAACTGTTGGGTTGGATGTGCTTTAGTTGTTCACACTGGCTGCATTCACAATGCAGGATAAAATCATGAATATTAATGATTCTGAATGTAATGTTTGCATGAACTCTAGAAAGTGATGCATGTTTACATGTTCCAAAGGTGTTGTTATTGTTAACTGAAAGTAAAACTATTAAAATGTTTTTTGTTAATTGAAATTAACCTGAAATAAAATGTAAATATTAGATGAAAAACTTACAATAAAATATGTTTAAGGATATATATATATATATATATATACGTTTATATGTGTGTATATATATATATATATATATATATATATATATATATATATATATATGTATAGCTAAATAGAACTATGTACATATTCAAATATTTAAAAAACAAAAAGTAATAAATATTACAAAATGTAAACAAAAAAATCAAAAGTGAAAATATTTTTCAAACGCTAATTGTAAATATTAATAAATACTATAATAGTACTGTAAATAATACTAAAATAACAGCTTTCTGACATGCATGCAAATAATCTAACATATCTATACGGTGACAACCTTCACCAATAAACAGCATTGTACATGAATATGGCAATCATTCAGTACCTTCGTATATCAAATTACCATGGTATTACTCTCTTATAGTCAACAGTACTTGTTTGTAAGGGATAACACTCTCTCTAACACACACACACACACACACACACACACATACAAAACAGTGTAATTCAGCAGGATACACTTCAGCTACGTTTGTCTTTATCAGAATTGGCAGTGGCGTGTAGAAGAGCTTTCTGAGCAATACTCATGTGCGTGTGCGTGTGTGTGTGTGTGTGTGTGTGTGTGTGTGTGTGTGTGTGTGTGTGTGTGTGTGTGTGTGTGTGTGTGTGTGTGTGTATCAGGGGGGATGGACACACTGCACCAGTAGCTGTGCGCCGTGCAGCAGTCTCCATGTGTTAGCCTGAGGCGCTGTGGCCCAAACTCATCCACCAAACCATTTGCTAACGCTCACACCGCTGCTTCACATGACAGGTTTTTGCAGTAAAGTTATGTTAGTGAAAATACAATATGTGAAGTTATAAAAGAATGCATACATAATTTAAATCATGCACAAACATGCAAAAGAGATTATTATCAATTTAGCATAAAAAAGCTAAATGCCACCGGTGCCTGGAGTTATTTCATGACAATAGATTTTACTTTTGACTATAATAAAAACAGCAAATACAGAAATGTCAATGCCTAATCCATCGGTTTGACTGACAAAACCGCAATGACATTATCAAAAGAGCAATGACATTTCATCAATAAGAAAAGTTTTAAAAAATTTAATAAATATATTCTTGCTTTTTTTAATGTAAGTCTATGGAAGTTCTGTGTGTTTGGATAGTTTTAAAATGAATTTTAAAGAAATTATATAAAATAAAATTATATATATTTTTTAAATGTAAAAAATGTTGCAGTAATTTTTTATAAAAGTTTTTTTTCTGTTATTAGTTGTAAATGCTTTCAAATTATGCTTTTTTCTTTTCCATTCTGATTCAGTCTACACCGGTTTTTTGACTATTTTACTGGGTAATTTAACAATTTCTGTAAAGAGAGTCACACTTCATCACAGCCCATGCAAAATTAAAATATGTTACATTTTACCATTTTATGACCACATTTTACTGACAATCACGCTGTTCACAGTTCTCTCATTTCCAGTTCTATAAAGCTTTTAAAAGCGTGCAGCCAAGGGGGGTCAATGACATAGAACGGCACAATTTCTTTCTTGTTTTCCAACACTCCCACCTTCCACTAACACACCTTCTACATCTGATTTAGTCAGCATGCTGTAACATCTCATAGCCTGAGGGCACGAAATCCACCAGCCCAGCACCTCGGCTGTCCTTGCTAAATATTATGCTATAGAGCTGTCACGACCACGCCAAACTCTATTGCTGTTCAATCATCAGTGTTGACGGACAGGGGAAATGCTGCTATAATGCGACCTTTCGTGTGTAGTGGCATTTCAGTTGTGAATGACTCCGTGTTTCTAAATCTTGCAAACAAATCACTCTTATTCACTTCCAAACGCTTCAAAAATGCTCTTTTCTGTGACATACAATTAAAAAAAAAGGATAAGATTAGGTTCGGTCATGAATGTCTTTTTTAATAATAGCAAAAGAATGATAATAGTAAAAAAAAAAAAGGAAATTAATTGACAAAAAGAACACCTATTGATGTAATGTAATCTACAGAAAGTGTCACGGAACGACTCACTGGGATGAATTAAATCTCCAACATTAGTGTGTATTCTGGCTTTCCCTAAACACTGCCGTCACAATCACATCCATTAGTATATCAAACAAACCCAAACATATGTGCTTTTGTTATAGTGAATGAACATGTGTAGTGGCCGAACGACTGGCATGACTGAGCTCTTGAATTGTGAAACAAAGGAATTGTATTTCTGCATTGCCCACATTGAGCACTCAGAGTTTATGAAGCCATTACATGAGGAGTGATTGATGTGACAGGGAAGATGCTGTTAAATCAAAGCTGCGTCGGAGCAAACAGAGAAGGTACAGATGGATGGGTAGACGGAGAGATAGAACATGATACTACCGCACCTGTACTAACTACGCAGTTTAAAATGCAGCTGCACAAAACCGGAAGTGATAACAAAAGAAAGCATGTACGTTTCTGGTCAAATTTGATCCATCTAAACAGCTTCCTCATGGAAAAACATTCATCATTCCTTCAATACACCATCAGTGATGACAGATCAATTGTTTGATTAATATTGAACCTGAGGCATTGTACATTGACAAATATATTTGTATGTATATACAGTGTTCCACCGTTACAGGCTTTTTTTTATTTTTTAAAAATTAAATTTTTTTTTAAAATTTTTACAAAATATGAACTCATAATTCACTAAGAGAGCAGGGTTGGGATGATAAATAATAAAAAGTAATTAAATTAAATAAAATACTGACATAAAATAAATTAAATAAAAAGCAAATAAAAATACCTATTTTATACAATATTTACTCAAAACGAAAACACAAAAGGGTCAATTATTCATTGTTTAACGATGCTGTCTTTAATTTCAAAACTGACACAAGGAGAAACTACAAAAGGCGAAAAATCTTAAAGGATTGGTTCACTTCAGAATTAAAATTTCGTGATAATTTACTCACCCCCACATCATCCAAGATGTTCATGTCTTTCTTTATTCAGTAGAAAAGAAATTAAGGTTTTGGAGGAAAACATTCCAGGATTTTTCTCCATATATTGGACCGAATTGCAGTTTCAGGGCTTTACTCGATCTCAGCCGAGGAATAAGGGTCTTATAAAAAAACAAAAACAACAACAACATTTATATACTTTTTAACCACAAATGCTTGTCTTGCACTAGCTCTGAAAGGTCACGCGTGTCCCAGTTCAAAAAGGTAGAGTAGGGCGAAAAACTCCATCTCATTTAATTCCTCCAAATTCAAATAGACTGACATCGTTGTTTTACCTTTTATTTTATTTATTTATTTTGTAAATGGCGTTTGACTTTTTTCTTTGCACGTTTGCTTTGTAAACACTAGGTCTGTACTTCCGCCTATATCACGAGTGACCTTTCAGCATCATTACGTAATGTGGGATGCATCGCAGAGGTAGTGCAAGAGGAGCATTTGAGGTTAAAATCTTTTTTTTTTTTTTTTTAAACGATCAATTTTTCTAGATAAGACTCTTATTCCTCGGCTGGGATCGTGTAGAGCCCTTTGAAGCTGCATTGAAACTGCAATTTGGACCTTTAAACCATTGGTCCCCATTGAAGTCTGTAAGGGGATTTACAGTCAAAAGACCCAGAACCAGATATGATGAAGGAAGACACTATATGGAGAAAAATCCTGGAATGTTTTTACTCAAAAACCTTAATTTCTTTTCGCCTGAAGAAAGAAAGACATCTTGGATGATGTGGGGGTGTGTAAATTATCAGGAAATTTTAATTCTGAAGTGAACTAATCCTTTAAATCATCTGACGATCAATAAATGGGCCTCTCTCTCTCTCTCTCTCTCTCTCTTTGCTTATATACTCTCAGACGTTAATGCTTACATGCATAGATAACTGTACTGTTTATATTTGGACTGTGCGACCTGCTGACCCATGCTGCAATCACTACTTCATGTTGCGGCTTTTATCAAAGTGATTATATTAGTTTATAAAGAAAGAAAAGAAAGCATTTAATTTGTGCTGACGGTCATTTCAACCCATTCTGATTAGAAGAGCCACAGGGAGACCCTTACGCTTTATGTGCACGAATCCCAATTTCAGCAAGACACGATTACAGCAGGCAAAGACCATTCAATTTCATGAGCCATCAAGCAGATATCCTCTTTTAAAAATGTACAGCACTCCAGAGAGCGAGAGATATAGATGGAAGAATAGTGGGTTTGGTTATGTTACTGATAATGTCAAAAATCAATAGCTTCACAAACACTACAACATAAAACAGCAAAGATCAAATGCAACCTCACGATGAGCAAGACGTTCTTTATATAACGGCGCATTATGAGTATGTTGAGTTATGAGTCCTGATACTGCGTCATTATTACACAAGTCCCTTCCATTACTGTAAAACATAAAAAAAGAGACACTGTTCTTCTTCAAACATTACAGCATACGGGAGCATGATTAATTACAGGAAGGGGAAACGGGTTCACTCCACAAGCGCGCGCGCGCGTGTGTGTGTGTGTGTGTGCACGTGTGTGTGTGTCCAATGCGGCGATGCCTCCTCTGTCTCACCTCTGCTTTGAGTAGAGCGAGGTCTACTCTGAATCTAAACGAGAGCTTTATTACATGAAGCTCTCAAGGACTGACCCGAAGCACTTAGCCGAAGCGACTCGGCCCAAGGCACCTCCCTGTCATCTATCTCTCTGCATTTCTCTTTCTTCAACACACTATTCACCTGGTCGCCCCCACAATCAATGAGATTACCTTTTAAATTGCCTTTTCCTGTTTCAGGCCTTCTGGGATATCTTTGAGCCATGGGAATGAGCCTGTATGTGAAGGTGCACGCAAGAATGAACAGAACACACAATGGTTGACTTTTACAACTGACCTCAGCGCAGCTCGTTTCGCCTGCAAACCAGCGCCCTTTATAGTGTAACATGGCTAAATGAGAAAAAAAAAACAGAAGATGCACTTCCCTGTATGCTTAAAAAACATCAAGGTAATCAAGTTTATAGCATCCTCCGCCAGCAGACAGGACGAGTAAATCTGTGCCTGTTGTCAGCAGAAAAGCTTGATCAGCAGAAAGATGCAACGATCAGCAGCTGCACGGCCAGTAATGAGCTCTGCTGGACGACAACCCTAAGTAGTCTGCAAAACAGCTAGTACTCTAGAAGTTAAATAATTCATTGGTGCTTCTGGAGAATATTGTAGCGTTACAATGCAGACAAACCATTAGGGGAATGCAAAATAACTTGACATAACATTTAAAAGTGCACAAACCGCTGCAACTGGATTTTATCATGCATCACGCATATCTAGAGCCAGCAGTGACGTGTCATCCCTGAGTTATTACGAGGTGCATATTGTGTGTACAAATTATGAGACTCAAGTTCTATTCTACGCACATCGGCCACTATTATGTAATGTGATACTGCAGCACTAGGACTGTACGCACTCACACTCTCCTGTGTGCTGAGAAAGTTACAAAGATCTTCCTCTCACTCCTCTCTGCCGTAGGCTACGCCTTCATTTGCTGATTTTTAATAACTGAAAGACTATATTTAGACTCCCATCCTTGTAAGAAAGCCTTTAAATGTTAAACTGCATTGTACACAAGGCATGCTTTATCATAAAAGGAGGATACTGTACTTACCTCTGTAGTGTGTGTCTCCTCACTGCACCAAGAGGAGGGTGGTGATGCAGAGGGGGGATGAAGAAAGAAACTTCGCAGAGCGCGCAGGGCACTTGGAGAGCTTAGAAAAAAACAAAAGTGACAACAATCAAGACTTTTGGTTTATCCTCTTCTGGTTTTGATGGAAATAACAGACCTATGCAAACACACACACTCACACACACACCCACACACCCTCCAAATGTCTTCCTCTACACACCCCCACGCTCATGCACACATACACACACACAGCTCAGATCAGAACAGATGCAGAGGTGCTCTCATGTACACACACACATTTCCAGTCTCACACCCAGCAGTCTTTGCTCAGTACCACAGCCCCTGGTGCTTCACTGCTGTATTTCCCGGGACTGAGCTGCCATTGGTTCAGTCACGGCTCAATAAAAAGTCCTCCTATTTCCAATTGGGTGAGGAGGGATTTTTCTTCATAGCACACTCTGAAACCCATCCCACCCCTCCTGCTTTTAAAAACCTACACTACGTGCAAGGAGAATGCTGAGCTGTGAAAATCAGGCAGGATCAAGATGAGAGAGTGAGAGGAGGAACAGCAGGGAGGAGAACGCGAGGGGGCGGGGCGAGAACAGGAGCAGTAACCAATCAACGAGCGGAAGAGAGAAGCGCGAAAGACGTTGTTGACTTCAGGGATGATCGCGTTGTGTCGCTCCTCAGCTGATGAATCTCCAGCGTAGCGGCTAAAGGAACGACATGTTATTACCCAAATTGTTTTGAAAATGAATAAATAAAGAGACAATGTACGCCGAAATAATGGCAAGATTTTTTTTGTCGAGCTATTGGCTACAATGAATCACCAGTATAGACCGATTCAAAAACAAATGACTCAAATGAGTCGTTTTCTTTTTTGTGTGAATCGAAAACACAACCAGAGTAAACATGAGCCGGTTCTTTTAATTAAAGAGTAGTTCAAAATTTGGATGAATATCTCACTTATCACTTATAAAGGAACGACATATTATTACCCAAATTGTTTTGAATATGAATAAATAAAAAGACAATGTACGCCGAAATAATGGCAAGAAATCTTTGTCGAGCTGTTGGCTACAAGATGATCAGTGTGGACCGATTCGAAAACTGATGCAGTGGTATCACCCTGGTTCTCCAGCCTTCCTGACTCCTCCTTGGTCTTCCATATGATCTGCACTGGTCTGCACCAGCCTCTTTTGTGTATTGAATTAATAAAATGATATGAGTCGTTTCTTTTTTGTGTGTGAATCGAAAACACAACCAGTGTAGGCCTAACCAAAACGAACCACTCTTATGAGCCTTTCTTTTCATTAAAGAGTAGGCTAGTTCAAAATTCGGATACTTCACTTATCTGAATCAAAGTCCAACGTCTGGCCCACTTGCTGAACAGCGAGATATAAATAATCATGTCCAGAATTACTGACTTGCCGTCCAAACATTTAATATATTTTTTTGTAATAAACATTGCTATATAGTGAACCGAATGCAGGGCTCTCAAGTTTTATCAAAAGTTTAGAGTGAGATTTAGGGGAGGAGCCACCCAAATATTTGCAGCAGCGGTCCCTCGACCCAACCAAATTCGCTTCAATTTTTGCTAGCAGTTCAATTTTGCCTATTGTTCATAATTGACCAGCACAAATGGAAATTATAACAATTGTTAAATCTGATAAAAAGACAAATTCATCCAAAAAAAAATAAATATATTTATTTTATTTGGATGAATTTGTCTTTTTATCAGATTTAACAATTGTTATAATTTAGTTATATTTAAAAAATACAAATGTATTGAAAAATAAAAATAAATTTGACCCCAAACAAGCCAACTGAACATCAGTGCTCAATGTACATAACATTGTGCATAACAACTTGCCCTGAGCATGTATAACCGGTCACCATTACAGGGGTCATCGGATGCCCATTTTCCACAAGTTGGTATGATTCTTTTGGGTCTTCATGTAAAGTTTGTAACATACTTTGGTTAAAATTTCTCAATGGTTGTGTAAAACAACACCCTTTTTACCTCTTCAAAAACAGCGGTGCATGTCTCTTTAAATGATAATGAGCAACAACTTTTTGGCTTTTTGAGGATTAAAAAAAAGTGAATGGATTTTTTTCATTGCGTGGTGATTGTGTCCACACACTGCAAAGACACATTTATTTGCAAATACCATATAAAAGTGTATTTTGCATCCGATGACCCCTTTAAAAGCAGTTGGAGAGTTTTTGAATGCATCAAACAATAATTTAGCACGAATTTGGCTATACTCCTCAACATCAGCTCTCACTGTCTTTGATCACAGGCAAGAGATATCGTCCAGGAATCGTAAAATCAAAATGCTAAAAAAAATAAAAATAAATGAAGATGTCCTCAAACCGCATTCATCAGATCGTGTCTTTCAACTTCCACTCCGTGTGTGCGCGTGTTGTCTAGTAACGAACGTGCTTTCAGCGGGAACACATAATTTACCCGGAAACAACTAATTCTAATTTCTGATTGGCTGGTAGCTAGCATTTAACTCTGTATAACTCGAGACAGATGCTATGAACTCGGCAGAGAACTTCCCTCCGTTTGCCTGTGTCTCGTCCATCGACCAGCCGCCAAAACAACCATTGAGATTGTTTTAGAAGACTGACGTTCCGCTTCTAACGTTACGTGTCGTACAGTGGTAAATCCTGACATTTTGATAGCGTTTTGACAACCTTCACCACACAACAACAAAAAGTTCAACCGTTTCGGCATGTTCAGTTCGACAACGCTACTAGTCCCTTCGTTTTAGTTCGTTTTAATAGAGAATTCGATACATTTTTAAGGTAGCTGCGGTTCAAAGCCTTCATAGCTTCAAGATTCGAATAAACCTTTAAATAAATATCAATCTCGCATCAAACTGTCATGGAATTTAAGCAAACGAGATTTTGACAGGTTTATTAGCCTATTTAAATGGATTAAAGTTAAGTAGAACTTACTTTAAATTATTGCTGGTAGGCCTACAACAAAAAATCAGTGCAACAAAGTAGCTTAATAATATAGCCTACTATTAAAGATAATTCAAATCATCTTGCAAAACGTATGATTAGACTATATTTTGTAAAACGTCACTGAACATATCAGTAGTATGAACAATGCTTCTCCTGTCACAATTTTTTTCACAATATTTATTTTTTACATTGTTTTTGGTTTTAAAAATGGCATCTTATTAATTTGTTGTGTACAGTAATTTGTATAGCCTATCATTTTCAAGCCCTAACAGCCGATCCTGAGTTCCTCATGAGCAAAGATGGCAGCCTCCATTTTGCTTACTTCAGGGGAGATAGTCTATCATTCAAATGAATCACATCAGATGAATCATATATTTTAAAGCTCCTTGACTGCAGTAAATATAATAATTCTTTGGCCCTGCTCTGACTCCAGCCTGCTGCGCTCCAGTAGCATATAACTTAATGTGGTCTATGTAAATTATTAAAGACTGATGGGAGGCGCTGGAGAACTCGCTCTCCAGCATAGCAATCCGTCCACACACTCCAGAACCTCATAATAATAGCAGTAGTTTCTCAGCTACCATATCTTACCCTGTCAGACCGACAGACACGGTCACTGTCTAATGAACTGTGCTGTGTTTCCTCCCAAGGATTAAAACTCATGTAGTTTCTCCATGCAGTTCTAGAAGTTGCCTGTTAGCCGTGCTGTATATGATATTGAAACAGATCTGCCAAGTGATGTCAGCTCCCCACCCCCCTTTAGTCTATCTCCATTTGCAGCCTAGTGCCTCAATACTAATTAAATGGGTTTGATGGAGTCCAATCCGTCAACATCTAAAATCAATGAAATAAAGTCAGGCTTCTGGGCATCGAGGCTTGGGATTCCTTCTACATGATTGAAAATTCCAGTCTGTTTCCTGCAAAACAGACGGCAAACCTAAATTTACACAGCACATATAACTTATTGCCATTTCAGAGATTTAATTACATGTGCTTTGAATGTCTTAGTGCAATGTCAGCTTGATATAACCAAAAGAAACCAAACCAATGCTCTAGAGTTAGTTCCTACCATTCATATTTAATCCTTTACATATTTGTGTTTTTGTTAGTAAACACATGGTGTTCTTGAAAATTGCCAAAATAATAACCTACATAGAGTCCTGCTGAGTGTCACATGGGTTTTATGAATGTCAAACGGGTGTAGCGGACTGGCTCTATGATTAGATTTATTATTATTGAGGCGGCAGCAGAGTCTTCCGGGCCGTGGCAGATGTCCAATCCTGTTTCTGTGCCTGCAGAGCTGTCCTTTGGCAAAGTGGGATGCAGCTTTTGGCCAGCACTATATATTCGACTGGAGAAAACTCAGGCTGCATGACAGAGCAAGAATTCCTCGGATGCATTAAGAAAATTTACAGTGGCCCCAGTTCTTGATTTAAACAAAAAAATATAGATGAATGATTCAAGCACAGTTTTCTGTACTTAATTATGAGGTTTTGACAAGTGAAACGTACTGTAAAAATGCCTTACTTGAGACCAACATTGTTTTTCATTTCATTTTTCTAAATTGATATACTAAAAACAAAAAAGTTTTTCCTTTATGTTTTTCGGTGCACTGAGATTAGATGGCGATATTACTTTGAAAGAAAAAACGAAGCGCCTATAATACGCATCCGCATTACGTCTCCATTTTCACAAATTCGTATTTTTGTAGTTTATGCGGAGATGATAATGGTATCGTTTTCAAAACTCGCACTTTAAAACCCGTTTTCAAAAGTTTGCGTTTTCAGGCCGCCAAAAGACCGTTGTGGTGTAAATGAACGGACAAAACGCATAACGAAGTTTTTCGTTTTTAGTTAAAAACATAATCGTGTAAACGGCCCCTTAGTATGCTGTGTTTAGTCAACTTAGTAAGGGTACATTTAGTCAACAATGTTGTACTAAAAACAGAAACGTTTTTCATTTGCGTTTTCACATACAGACGACAACCTTGTCAAAACCATCCTTTCACAGATCTGCGAAAACGACTAAAAACTCTGCATTATGCTGCCAGGCCAGTAGATGGCGATGTTATTTTGAAAGAAAAAACAACATGCCTATAGACTGAACACATAATACTCATGACGTCACCGTTTTCACAAATTCGCATTTTTGTAGTTTACATGGAGACGATAACGGTATCGTTTTCAAAAACGTGCACTTTGAATCCCCAAAATTTTGCGTTTTCCGGCCTCCTAGTCGTGTAAATGAACAGCCAAAACGCATAAAAGTTTTCCGTTATTAGTCAAAAGTCGAATAGTTTTAGTATACGAAAAACAGTTGGCGAATATGAAGTGCGCATATGATGGACACTTTACAATCCCATGAGGCCACGGGAGAGAATTTATGAATGGAAGTGAAGTGATGCAACTGATGCTAGAAGGTCACGTGACAGTAACAACATGGCGGATGTAGTACATCCGAATTTCATTCATACTACCCATATTCATACTATATACTTAGTGTGCATACTTTATTTCTTTTTTTTAGGCTACCTCACACAGTAGGCTACGTGATTTGTGACTCAGCTTCAAGCATTCTTACATTCTGAAACACCATTAATGAGGCTGTTTATGCAGAGAACATTTCAGGGATGCATGTCAATCTGTTGTGAGCAAGCCTCAATGAAACTTTATTGAGTTTTGTGCTCTGAAATTCGGTTGAGCGCTGTCTGTGCTTCTCGATATCATCAAATCTTATTGCAGTAGACAGAACATCCATTGAGCATCATTTGTTTGTCCAGCTGCGATGTCACAATAGTGAAGCCGGCGGAATGACAAGCACCATAAACCTGATACAATACAGCCGGCTTCATCATTCATCTCTGTGAGGAATGCTGCATATGTTATCAGATTACACTACATCACAGATGGAGTGCTTTGGAAACTAGCTGTGCATCCAGGTTTTTGCATTTGCAAGGCTTTGCAAGTTAAAGACAAGAGAATTTAAGGTGACTTTCTTTATAAATAATTAAATAAAAATGTTGTTTTTAACGTCACGTCGACGTACAGCACAGTTTATCAACCCAGACAACCGAATGTTTTTCTGAAACACTCAATAATAACATTTTCCCTAAAGAATAGCAACGGAATATCAATAATAATTTGGAATCAGTTTTATATGGATCAAATAAAAATCCTTTGAGAATTTGATCTGGTCTTAAACCCGATTTTGTAAATCCCTTTGGATAAAAGTGTCCGTCAAACGAATAAATGTCAATGTGGATGACCTGAAAATCCCATATTTTTTGGTATTCAGATTTCTTTATGCAATAGGATCTTGTTTTAAATGTTTTAATTATTTTTTTCATTATGCAATAATAACAAATACAAAAACAAGACAAAACAGTAATGAATAATAGACAACAATGAGGGTTACAAGGCAAAACCACAAAAGAATATTAAATTAGCTTAAATGTTTTACACCATGACAGAGTCTTACATGGAATTGAGTTTTTAGATTTTCTCAAGGAGATTAAATACATATCAAACTCTTTCTTAAAAAAAAAAAAAAGTTTGTGATCTTGTTTTAATTTTATTTGATTCCTTTCAGATTGTGATGCACCATATTGTGATTACATTAGATCATTCCAAATTATCTCCAGCCATTCCTTTAGGATTTGTGGACAAGATCTCTTCTGTTTCAGATTCAGGTCAGTCTCTGGGCTCAAATAGGCATTTCTTCCTGTTTCTGCAGTCCGGTGTAGAAAATAACATCTCAAGAGAACTGTGCACTGTGACCCCCAACACTACCTCATATACAGGCAGCTGTGAAAATCCACGGATGAAGGCAGCTTCAGATTCAATCAAAGTTTTGAGTATATTTTAGACTCAAAAGAAAGTTCTCAGTTCAGTCCGCACTGAATAAGTCAAGTGGTTGTGTGGGTTTAGAGGTAAAGCAATGTGTTGGTGAAAGATACTGACGCTGTTATGAATCTAGTATGCTCTATGTTATTCAAACAGTTATATTAAAGGTTGTTGAAGAAAATTAAATAAAAATGTAGCTTTCAGTAGGAATAACGAAGAAAAAGAAAGAAATTTGGGGGTCATTGATACTTTTATTCAAGAACATTGCATCACATTTTTCAATATAGACAGTAAAGAAGACGTTACAAAATATTTTTATTGCAAATAAATGATGTTCTTTTGAACTTTGTATTAATCAAAGAATCCTGAAAAAAGAATATATTACTTGTTTCAACAAATATATGAAATAGCACAACTGCTATTCTACTATTTTTACTGTATTTTTGATCAAATAAATGCAGCCTGAGAGACTTCTTTCAGAAATGTTGCCGTCCCCAAACTGTTGAAAAGCATTTTACCTATAAAAATATATGGTATTTATTTGGTACTTCAAGGTAGTTTAAATGGTAATGCTTCATTTTACAGTCCCGTTCCCCATATACAGTACATATGTACTTATTATAGTAATTATAATAACTTGGTAAATAAGTACTAACCCTGAACCTACCCCTAAACCTAACCTTAACCCATGTACTTATATATTACCCAGTACTTTCTTAGGTAAGTACACTGTAAGTACACGTAAATTAACGTACTGTAAAATGAAACGTTTCCGTTTAAGTAATACAATGGAACTGACATGATACATGTCCAAAACCCATGTTCAAATTTGATTGCAATCATGATTCAGTATGAAAATGATATAATGTTAATTATGTTATGTGCAATTTGTGTTGTTCTGACCATGGTCAGCAGAGAGAGCCGCTGTAATGTCGACTGACGGCACGGCTCTGTCCCAAACCTATAGGCCATAGAGAAATAGTGATTATTTCTCTCACTTTCCCAATATTTTGGTATGATGTAGCCTATACTTTGCCAAACTCTATTGGAATCAGTTGTGCTGCTGCCTATGTAGGGAAGACAGCACGGGTTTGAGTGTTTTACGGTGGATCTGAGCTGGGTTTGTTTCTTTGCTCTGAATATGCGGAGTGAATGACTTCTGTTACATCAGGGTTAAAAACAGTAAAGCTGCTGCCACCTACTGTTTAGAAATACACACACAATCTAAACACTGCAAACACATTCTATTGTTAATCAGCATCTTTTTGTCTAGGTCAAATTATTTAAAATTTTAACAAACATATATATTTAAATATTACAATCTTCTTGACTTCACTTAAGAAGCACACTTTTTTTTTTGAGTGATATTTCAACTGGAAATGTGAAATGGGTACAGTTTAGTTACTTTCTTACTGAATACATTCTAATGCATATATTCTATGTGAATATTTAAAAAGCATTTTGGAAATTTCCAGCATTATAAATTCTCAAGCAAAGAAATTTAATCTCAAGCAATGCTTTATTAACCTTAAATCCAGTCCTGCTGTTATTTCACCATGATATAATTATGATATAAAGTCTACCTTGAATGCACCTGAAATGCATGTAATTGAACTATATTTAAAAACAAGTACAGTAGTTTCATAGTGAATCAATGCTACTCTGAGATCCAGTGAAATTCTAAAATAATCATGTTACTCAGGGTCACCTACATAAAAAGCCTGATGTTTTTAGGCCCAAAAGGATCTACTGTATGCAATATCATTAAGCATAAACCTTAGCAAAGTTGTTTTATTTGTGTTGGCACAGGGTTTCATGATGCTGGCCAAACTGAATAAGCACTAGGCTTTAAGATTCTCTGACAGGAACTCTGAGAAGTCGATAATGAACATCATGCATAGCACATATACTCTGTTGAAAGTCTCTGCATTCTCACGGACACATGTATCTTAATATGTGTGTGTGTTTGTGTGTGTGTGTGTGTGTGTGTGTGTGCGTGTGTGTGTGCGTGTGTGTGTGTGTGTGTGTGTGTGCGTGTGTGCGTGTGTGTGTGTGTCCTTCAGTAACCCGTCTGCTCTCAGTTGAGTTTCCGATGCTTGGGAAGGTGTCTTTACAAAGATTGCGTCAGAGTAAGAAATAAATAGCATTCAATTGAATGTCTTCCAAGACTCTGCTGTAAAAAGTGTTCTAGGTCACTCAGACTGTTGAATCTCTGTATGTTCCTGTAAAAGTTACATTCGTTGCACTGACATGACGACAAATGACAAAAGAGATGATGTGGGTGGATGAAAGGCTATAGTTTAATTGAACAAACACTCCTGTTGGTCCGCATGGGACTTGATCCGAGTTACATCACTGGACACAGTCAGGGACGAGTGTGTGGCGATACACAGACAACAATCATTACATGTCAAACACAGGCAGCTGCTGATGTAAATGTCCATATAATAAATAAATGAGCTTTTTCATAATTGTGAGGCAAAGCATTAAATTATGAAAAAAGGAAAATGTCTAATTTTTATATTTATTTTTTATTTCATATGTACATGATTTTTTTCTCATCAGCAAAAGACGTCATCACAATCCTACAAATGTGAAAGAAAAGGTAAAATTAGTAATTATATATAGCACGAATTACATTTTTGGGGGATTTTCTATTATTTCAGTTGAACTCATTTGAACTCATCTATTATTTCAGTTGAAGTATATTAATGCGCTAATTAAAATGGTAAATGAACCGTTATTTGCACTCTTAACAATGGTAAAATGGGACAAAAATAAAATATATGAAAAATAATAATAATAACAACGAATGAATGAATTAATTAATGCATAAAAAAACACCAGTTTTCTACAAAGTTTAATTTGTAGAACTTGTTTTATTATTTTTATTGATTATATAATTAATAAGTAAAATAAACAATTTTCCCACCAGCAAAGAGTATAGAAACGTGCTGCATTAATATAGAACTCCACTGATATGCAGTTGCATATATACTTTGAACATGGCTTATCAGAACTGATGTTAGAGCTGGAACATTCTGGCATGAGTTCTCACCTTTTGAGTGGGATCCCACATTTTTCTGGTCCTTATTTGGGACTAGAGCGCATGCAGAGAGAAAGAACAAGGAACAGGTGTCAGGACAGCCTGAAAATAGTTCTAACACTCCAAGCAACACAAACTCTGCTTTACAGTGTGTTTCTGGGACGAGATCTAGCAGAGGATGTCTGACTGGTGCCGAGTCAGGAGGATGTAATTCAGTCTGTCCGGCGGTACACGCATAGAGTCATTACGAGTTTAATTTATGGGGAATTGCCACTCGGACACCTCCAGCAGCAAGGGGCCGCAATCTCCAAGTTTAGTGTCCCCCATGTAAGGGCAGGGCTCGAGAGGAAGACAGATGTCTTGTCAAGACCCAAATAGATGGAGAACCAAATAGCTTTTTGGCTCTCCAAAGCAAAACATTTAAATTAGTGCACAATAGTGCAAAGCGGTTTCTTTTGTGGGGGATTGTTGAAAAACAAAAAATATGAAATAGTAAAAAAATGATAAATTGTGAAATATTATTACAACTTCAAATAAATGTTTTCTATGTGAATATATTTTCACATGTAAATTATTCCTGTGAATTTTCCTCCAGTCTTCAGGGTCACATGATCCAGTCTTTAGTGTCATTTGCTGCTCGAGAACATTTCTGATTATTATCAATGTTGAAAACTGCTGTTCAAAATAACAGACCTAAAAATAACCTAAAAATCTTTTGTAACATTATAAATTTCTTTACTGGCACTTTTGAAGAATTGAATTCATCCTTCCTGAATAAGAGTCATATTTTAAAAAAACAACTTTATTTGAAGGTGTCCTTGTTACAGTGAAATAATAAAGTTAATATTAATTATGCACTTACTATAGGGTTAGGAGTAGGGGTTACACTTTATTTTAAGGTGTCATTGTTACAGTGTAATTAAATATTTAAGTACAGTGTAATATTAATTAACTACATGTACTTACTATAGGGTTAGGGTAGGATTAGGATTTGGTTGAGGGTTAATGCATGTAATTAGGCATAATTTACAGTTATTACTATGGTAATTACATGTAACATATGTAACAAGGACACTGTAAAATAAAGTATTACCGGAGTATTAGTTACATTTAATTATGTATAATTTATAGTAATTACCATAGAAACTACATTAAAATAAAATAAAGTGTAACCAAAAATCCTTACTGAGCCCACACTTTTGAACGTAGTGTTTTGTAGTGTAGTACTTATATATAGCAGTGAAGTAAAATTACTCTGGTACTTTACACCCCCGAGCAGATCTAAAAATAGAGACTGACCTGTATGAATGTGGGTGTTGAACTTATTTCTTATCGGCATCAGCAATCACAGGCTCTGTTGGGAAAGAAGAGCAGAATGCAGTTCAGTCTGCTGGCTTTCAAAACTGTATTTGTCACCCAAACAAACATGAGTGTTTCCCGTCAGAGTTTTAGCTCAGACATGCGGAGACTCTTGTTCTGTTTGACATGTTCATTTTCTCTCCTTTCAAAAGGCTGTAAATCATTCTACAATAACAATAAACGTGTCCAACCTAGTACAGAGGCATGTAGAGTGATAACTTGACAAACATAAAAAGAGTTCCCGCATCAGGTTAAGCATTTGTATTAACACAGTTTAGATTGGATTACACTTATATTAGATGTCCATAAAGTGATGCTCCATTTGATCCCAATCATACAAGCCTGTTTATGACACACTGACAGCAACATGAATTTTACATATTTATCTTACACTACTTGAATTTCCATGATAAATATAAACTTGATTTGAACTCTGGAATCCATGTTTTTTTTAATAATCACATTGTTTCATATCATTCCATGAATACGCTACACATGATTTAAGTTATTTTCTAACATACAGAGCCTCTTTCAGCAAAAGCAAAATTCTCTCGATTTAATTTATGAATGCATCAGTCAAACATCTGCATCGTTGGTTAATCGCGATGTTAAAAATGTGGCCTTGACTAAATCCACTCTTACAAGGAGCATGTAATGTACATACTCCTTTTCTTAAAAATCTGTGCAATATGATGCAATCTTTTTGATTATTTAAATCCTTGGATTCATCTCAGCTAATGGATAATAATTTAATTCAGTATTTTTAGACCAATGAAAGGCCACAACTTTTCCAGTCATTCACGATTACTGTATAAAAAAATGATTTCACAGACACTGTACGCAATAAGTCAATCCCATGAGATTTTCATGCCTTTTGACTTTGAAAGTCTTAAAATTCCCTGATATTTAAACAATTCCCATGACCATGAAAACTCTGGAGGTCTCAGTGTGGTCAGCAAAACCTCCTCTTTTTGGCAAATAATGAAAATAATGTTATCACAGTGCTGTCAATCAAGACTGAATCTATCACAAACTCATGATGACTGGAAATACTTTTTTTGCATGATCAAAAATACTAAAGGCTCATCACAGACTCCTAAAACACGCTTGAGTTAAGCCTACGATAGTTACGTACGTTTAACCTCCAGTTTGCAGCTAACCAAGGCCTCTCCGTGCTGGTTCTTGGCCCTGCAGGTGTAGACGCCGCCGTCATAGTTTCCAGGCTTGCGGATCTCTAGGGAGCAGATGCCCTGGTTGTTCATTTGCCTGAACTTGGGGTCGTCACCAATAATCATCTGATTCTTCATCCACTCGATCCTGGGCTGCAAATTAGTTGGAAAACACAATGAAAACAAGCCGCTTTTGCAGTCTAGAGTTAGTGAAATCTTTTAAATGCATGCATGAAGATCATGCAACGAGCCATTTCTCACATAGATTGCCAATAGGGTGCAAAAATGAACTTTTAGACGTGCCAGCTCTTAAAAAAACGAAGGTTATCTATTGGCTCTATTTTCTATTGATGGTTCCATGAAGAAGCTTTAACATCTATAAAACATTTCTATTCCACAAAAGGTTCTTTAAAATGTTCTTCACACTAAGGCAAAAATGGATCTTTTAAGAGCTGTTCACTGAAAGGTTCTTTTGGAAATTAAAATGGTTCTTCTATGGCATCACTGACCCTGACAATGTTAATGAACAAGAGTGAATTTCTTACCCAGACTTTGCAAGCACGGATTTCACAGGAAGTTTCAGAGGGGTATGTTTTTTGTAATTTTCTTATGCATTATAGATATGATGTTATCATCCATTTAATCGTGATATTTGTCGGAAAACTATGGTAATACAAACAGTAATCGATAACAAAAACATGATTAATATTCCTAAAGAGCGATGAACTGGCTTACAAAAGTGAGAGCTTATAAAAGCAACAGAAAAGAAGCTGTTTTCCATAAAATTTAATAAATGTTGGGGTTATAATGTTTAGGAACCGTGTTTAAAATAAGCCAACCACTCTAAATCCGTCAGCCTTAGGAAGGTCAAACAAATGAGTTTTGGAAATGTTGTGAAAAAAAAGTCTTCTCTTCACACTGTCTTCTCTAATGCAGCTCAGCCAGGCCTCGTACCCTTTTATGTGTATTCCTTGGGTGGAGTTTATTTAAATGAGTACCATTGTGACTTTATAAGAAACATGTTGTAGTCCAAACAAGCCATTCGTTGTAGTTCTTGAAAAGGGGATTGTGTTAAATATAATATCTCCCTTTGGAGTGGAGTAAAAGGACTAAAGTTGAAAAAGTGGAAAAGCATCATATGACCATTTAATGCAAAAATATTCCATATATGTATTGATAATAAAAACTAGGCATTCCAGATAAATTTCAAATGGTCCATTTTCCATTGTGCTAAAAGTTACACAACTATAAGACTTTTATTATGTATATTTCCATCCCATTGTAAGTTACAAGCAACTGGGGGGTTTATTTACTCACCAAAGCCATTATTACTTGCATTTGGCGCTTGGTGAGTGTTAACTTTGGATGCTTATCAACGCTATGCACACTTTCACTGTCAGGGCCTCCACATATCGTTGTTTGGAAGCTCATCCCATCATAGTGATGTAGGAATCCCACTTATCCAACTCATGCTGTCTCTCGTCTAGTTATCTTTCCCACTAGGAGTTGCACTATCTCCGGTGGTATGTTAGTGGTGGATTCCTACACTTCAGTTGTCACTCAAACATGAATTGTAGAGCAGATCTTGATGGATTAAGTGTTGATTATGGAACAGACTTCATTACAAAAAGCCCATCAGCACAATCTTTCGAATAATTGAACACGTTGCATGAGGTTGCTCTGCTCATAATGATTAGACTGATATAGGAGTCAGAGGTTGTTTACACGTGGAGTGATTCAGGTTATCTGAACCCAAGAGGACAGCTCAAAAAATTTGGTCCAAATTGTTTGTGATCCAATTTCTCACATTCACCTGTCCGCCCACTCACCTGTCAATCAACCACTGCACTAAAACAAGAGTTTTAAACTTTGCAAGTTGCATGCAGCTTAAAAAAAAACCCAACCAATGGGAAAGGTAAAAAAATGCATACATGCACAGTTTACAATACATGCAAAGAACAGAACATCTTCAGGATGTGAAGCATGTGCATTAAAGTTCAATTAATTTAGATTAAAAACACTACTTGAAATATCTGAAGACTTATTTTACTCTAACTAGTGCAGAATCACTGCACCACTTTTCACACGACATCAACATCAAACTTGTAGGTTAAAGGTAAAGTGTGTATTTCTGTGCAACTAGTCATCAATCGTTATAGCAGAAATAATGACGGTTCACAAACTATTACCCGAAAATTGTTCCTGTTTATGGATGCTTGAAAAACCATGTACCTTAGGGAATCCCCTAACGGAGCAAAGCAGCTTGGTGTTATAGCCGACAGTAGTGCTGCGGTCGGCCAGGGAGGTGGTGAATTTGGGTGGCTCGCTGAAGTCGTGTTCCTTGTACTCTGGAGGCTTGTAGTCAATGCCTATAACACATCATAAAGATCAGAGCATGGTGCCATTGCTGAGGACATGGGTTCGATTCCCAGAGAATACAAGAAATGATCAAAATGTAGGTACAGTAAATTGTATGCAATGAAACTTGCTTTGAATACAAATTTCTGCCAAATGCATAAATGTCAAGACCTAAATAAAGCTGAAATATAATTTAAATATTACATGAAATACTTCTAATTGAAATTTAAAATTAAATAAAAATTAAATGGAAAACTGTAAAAATACAAGCTAATTCAAAACTATAATAGTATATAAATTTTAGTTCTAAAATAAGACTGCATGATGACATGACGCACATCTAAACAGAAATATCATGCAGCAAATATGACACTGCTCATGAACAGTGTTGCAGATGCCGTGACGGAAATCGATTTTACAAGATTGCTAGGTTGCAAGGAAGCAGGAAGTGCATGCATGCCTGTCACGTTTTGATGTACAAATAAAGATCTAGATATGCACAAGACCAGTCTTGTTTTGAGGCTGTGGCATTATTTTTGGTTATTTATTTATTTTATTTTTGCATTATTCAAACTATAGGAAAATAAAAATACAATGATACATGGATCTAAAGTACTTGTGCGATATTTTAAGACAGAGATAAGATATAGGAAACTTCAAGACAAATCATGTGATGCTGAGCAAATGTCAAATATTAGAAATGCAGGGAAGTTGATTCACCTGTCTTCTGGATTGTGGCGGAGGTCTTTGTTACGGTGGCCTCTTCGCTGATTCCACACTTGTTCTCAGTGAAGGCCCTGAAGATGTAGGTGTTTCCCATGATCAGGTCTGAAATAGTGGCATTCATTCTGTGATAATGCTCCAGTACTGTGAACCAGTCCTGTGGAGACACAGCAGCTCAGGTCAGCACACTTCAGACACGACTACTGACAGTGCAGGAGTGAATTCCTCACGTGATTTCATTCGATTACTTGGATCCGAAAGGAACTGCATAAATAAACATTGCTTTCGAACACGGCCACCATCAACCACTGATCGAACGAACATACAGTCCCGCCCCCGACTCACGCCATTGGTCAAGGACTAGACAGGTTGCTCAAGACATTTTTTATTTGAGACAATGAAATATGAATGGCGTAGTCATAGTTGTCTCTTCTGCAGATCGAAAGTTCAAAAATTATGAACTTTACACAGTTATTGAACTGAATCAACACTGACCTGACTTGAGCTTAATAATGATACTATTGCCTTTTTAGATCTGAATAAAGTTTGAATCATTGATTCTGTTTTATATCTCAGTGAAGCTGCTTTGAAACAATCTGTATTGTATACAGCGCTATATAAATAAAGCTGATTTGACTTAACTCTGCTTGTTGAGATGGGATAGGAGAAAATATTATAACACCAAAAATTACCTCAGCTCTAATATAGCATGACATTTACATGGTTCTCCAAGGCACTTTCAAGAATATCACAATGGTACCATGCGTAACAAACATGGTAAATGTCAAAAAATGATGCAATTGCAATGGGACCATGTCTGCCATCACAGTAATACCATGGTATGTAGTAAATGTTGAAAAAGCTTGTACCCCTGTCTTTTTGTCGGCCTTCTGGATGGTGTATCCGGTGATTGCTGTGTTTCCGGTATCCTTGGGTTCAGTCCACTCCAGAGCAACATTGAAACCCCAGGTGTCCACGATCTTGATGCTGGCTGGAGGTCCAGGCAACTCTGGTGAACAGGTCGACAAGACAATTGTTGAAAAAACTCCTGCAACTAAGATACACCACAGTCCATGATGTGTATGCTCTTTTATAACACCTACCAACAATCTGCAGAGTTATCTGGGCTTTGTCCTCAAAGCTCTCCACTTTCACACACATCTCATACACGCCAGAGTCGGCTCTCTCTGCGGCACGGATGAAGAAGATGCTGTCCTTGTCGCTGTTGCGAACATTAACCTTTTTAGTATCAATAGGCTGGCCATCCTTTGTCCATGACACAGAAGGTTGTGGTTTGCCCTGGAGGTTAGAAAATAAGACAAGTATAGCAGAGAATTAGCAACTCAGAGTGCTGATATATGCCGAAAACTGACCAAATACATTTTTAGCAGATCCATTCATTCAAAACTGACTCAGAATTGTCTGATTAGTCTTCTTCCTCTCTGAAAATCAAATAAAGATTATTGTGTGCTTGTGAATAATATAATATCAATGAAATAATAAGCCATAAAGTGTACTTAAAGAGAGTTCACTTTCATGACTGTTTCTTAACACACTTTTAAAATGTGCATTTTGTAATATCGTTCAAAAATGTTTGTAACAATTTATGTATAAAGCATTATAAAGGTATTCATAATGTATGTTATAATGCATTGTATCTTTCCATAAATAATTGTAACCAATGCATTATGCTCCTTGTTACATCTGAAATCAGTTGTTTGTCATGCTTTAATGCATTATACTTTCTAAAGGTGTAACATAAGTATTAATGCATTATAACTGTGGTTATAATTATTTATGAGAACATACATTATAAGGTGCATTAGAAAGCATTATTAATGCATTAAAAGTACTTTTATAATGCATTATATGGTAACACTTTACAATAAGGTTTCATTAGTTAACTACATTAGTTTTAACATGAACTAACAATGAACTGCACTTCTACAGCATTTATTAATTGTTTCATTATATTGATTATTATTTATGTTTTAATAAAGTGTCATGCACTTATTATTTATGTTCGACAAATGAACAAGTTTTAGCTAATGTTAGATTTAGCTACCTTAACCATGCATTTTCAGTGAACTTAACATTTTTGTTTCATGAGATTACTGTACGTACACTGAAGGGAATAACAAGGTTGATCTTCTCTCCAACATTTTTCACGTAGCGCTGCCTCAGGTAACGTGGCAGACGGATTTTGGGGCGATCTGAAGGGAGAGAAAAACGGAGTACATAACTATTACATTGTATATATATATATATATATATATATATATATATACAGTATGCTTTCAAACACTATGAGCAAGGTTACATTATTGAGATCTAATGTGCCGTATTGCCAAAGAAAGAAATACATGCTCTTATTTGATTGGTTTATATATAAAAAAACTACTCACTTATTTTATTTTTAATCTCAATCAACAAAACAGAGGAGAAATCCTTGGTTTCAACTCACTATTTAGTGAAGCAGAAAACTGACTAAGCTAACCTTATCGTGACCCGGGCTTTCCAGAATGCAAGCTTACTGTAATTTCATCCTTGGCTGTTGTCAGCTAAGACTGTCTGCATCAAAAACTACCAAAATCTTTTGCAAAACCGTAAGCAGTAGTAAAATGTACTATAAAACACAGAAAGAAATCAAAGGCTAAAAACATTATAAGGAGTCAATTACAATGACACACTTTAAGCTAGCCCACATGCTAACGGTGCTTCTGTTGAACTCATTACAGCTTTTAATAGATCAGTTCTATTACACCCCTGTCACTAATAACTTATGATGGAGATCTTTAGTTACATTAAAACTGCTGAATTACAAATAATACAATATCACAGAATCGCAGTTTAACATTAATTTCTAACAGAGCACCTACAATGCAAAAAAAAAAAAAAAGAGTTTCTTTTTTTGCATGCATGCATGTAATTAAGCAGCCTCTGCATTATAGTCAGCATATAAAATGAATGATTTGTCTCTGGAAATCTCTGTGAAGTGTTAGCCGAATGCTAACTCTTACAGGCTCCAGCATGCCTCTAAATAAACATAGCATCTCTAGCGAGCTAAAAAGTGTCATGGGGTAACCTTAGATGCCACCTGACTCCTCATGCAGAGCGAGAACATTTGGGAATGTATCCCACCCTCCGATTTGAACCTTTCACACTTGTCGCCATCGATCTTAAAGGAAGTAGCTTGACATTGGTCCAGGCGGCTAGCTGTCAATGGCTTTGAAGCCATGTAAATAATCCTTGCTAATGCACAACACTTACCAACTAACCATTTTCTAATTTTTCTTTTTTTTAATAGGAAAAGACATTTCATGCTTCGGTGCATGAAGACCTTTAACGGGAGATCTGCTAAAATTTCCCTCCCCCTCTTTTGCGTAGACCGGCTTCAAGTTACATTCCAATCCCGCTTGACTTTCCATTCTACATTTATGATTTCTTTCTTTAGACGCTGGACACTCTTGGAGTATGTAAAGCGACTGCAAGCATTCCTACACAAAAACTGGTTTACACAACGGCTGCGATAATGTGGTCGAATGTAGAGTACTTCTACTTTACCTGCCTCTTGTTGCTTCACAATGTTTGATATCTCAGATGTTAAAAGCTACTCAAAGTACAACTAACAACAGTAAAAATCTCACTGTGCCGTTTATAATATGCCACAGCAACAGATAATTCTACATTGTAGACACAGACTTGCTGAGATCAGGCAGAAGTCTTCTAAGACAACACCTCCTCATGCTAAAGCCAGACCCTTGTCAGGTAGATTTATTTAGATTTATTTTTCACAACTGGTAACCACTCAGAGCCAATTAGGGGCCCTGTAGAACAGCATGAGAAGTTTGCCTGACGTGGTACCAGTTTCACCTCTCTAGATAGCTCTGAGGTCTAGGATACTTGAGATTTGAGAGGTGGCCCCTGATCTTTAGAGCGGCTACATGTGCAGACAAACTCTATGCTCCAACATTTACAGTAATTATGTCCAAAGAAAACTGACTTAGATCTGAAAAGTGAGAGGGTACAATTTATGAAACTTCTCGGCTTGGCACATGAATATTAATTTAATCAATGAAAGTCATCTTAGTAATGCAAATCATTTTCTGTGAATGCCGCTATAGGTGGCCAAATGTACAAAATCAAAGAAATGGCAGAAAAACAAAATGCTGAAAATGGTCAAATAATTACGTTTATGTATTTATGATTACGATAATACAGTAACAGTCTGCAATATCAAGCCGCATAACAGATTTTTTTGTAAAGCTAAAATAAATGGAAGCGGATGAGACCGGAAGCATTGACACAATCAAGTTACAATGGCGGGGCCCACTTACATTAAGAATAAGGTGAATAAGCTTTTGGTTTTTGCTTTACATCAGCAGTTGCACTTTTTTCATTGCATTGTGGCCACCCAAGATGAAATTGTTACAATGGCTGTTATGTTACACTATCATTCAAAAGTTTAGGGTCCGAAAGAGTTTATTCTTAAGATCTATTCATATTTTATTCAGCAAGGGTGCATTAAATTTATCAAAAGTAAAATAAATAAAAAAATAAATAAAAAAAATTCTATTCATCAAAGAATCTTGATTTTTTTTTATTACAGTTTCAACAAAAATATGAAGCAACTGTTTTCAACACTGATAATAATCAGAAATGTTTGCTGAGCAGCAAATCATCATATTACAATGATTTGAGGATTTGAAGGATCATGTGACACTGAAGACTGGAGTAATGATGATGAAAATTCAGCTTTGCATCAACAGGAATAAATTATATTTTAAAATATATTCAAAAGGAAAACGTTTATTTTAAAATGTAACTAATATTTCGCAATATGACTGTTTTTACTGCATTTTTAATCAGATATATGGTGGGCAGAAGAGACTCTTACTAGGCCTAGATTAGTGAATGTGTTTTCAGAGCTTCATTCTGGGCAGTAAAAGCTCGGCTTACCCACGACCTCTCTGACCAGGACGGTTTCGGGCAGAGCTGCGGGGGGGCTGCGGCCGCCGGGGTTCACGGCCACCACCCTGATGTTCAGCCGGTCGCCAGTGACCTGGTTCTTGATCACATAACGGCACAACACCGTGAGCTCCTCGTTAACGGCTTTCCAGTCAGAAGCTACAATAGAGAGGAACATGAAAAATGAAGAGTAAGAGCATCCAGTCGGTCATCCTCTGAATCAAGTGATCATCTAAGATTTGCATCCCATTAATTATCATAAAAATTGACTGTTGATTTTTTGAAAAAGTTTATTTCGAATTTATGTAAAAAAAGAACATCTGACAAGAAAATGAAAATCAAGTAGACAAATCAAAGTGATAAGAATAACACACAAAATGAATTAACAATAGTTACAGCCAAAGACTTTTTAACTCTTGTCAATGTCCATTACATTTTCGATTAATTGCACATTGATTGTAAAGCTTTTGAAAGGGCCATATTTAAATAATAAAACTTCTAAAAGATTGTATTTAAAATTTTTCAATTAACAGTTAAAAGTTTTGATCTAAGATTTGCATCCCATTTACAATCATAAAAATGTATTGTTGATTAACGGTACATTGCTTTTAGAAAGGACATATTTTAATCAAATTATTAAAAGCATTATTATTATTATTCTTAAGTACTATTATTTAAAAAAAGATCTAAGATTGATTGTTGAATACTTGCACAATGAAAGTAAAGGTGATATTTAAATAAAATGTAAGTATTATTATTTAAAAAATAGGTTGCACTTTATTTTACAGTACGTGTTTAAGGTTAGTTTTAGGATGTAGGTTCAGGGTTAGTACCTAGTTATTACTCAGTTATAGTAATTACTATAATAAGTAAATAGTATGTATATGGGGAACAGGACTGTAAAATAAAGTCCTACCAAAAATAGAAATACATTTTTAAAAATATATATTGAAATAAAAAATAAGTCAAATTATGTTCCCCACACTGTTCCTGAACAAATCGATATGCGAGTGGATATATCCTTTTTTCCCCTCAGAATTTATTTGCACTCTTAACTGCTGTGTGAGCAAGTTTAACTGTTTTTACATGTGCAACTGACATGACTGCAACAGTCATCCTGTTTAGCTGGCAGACTTCTGTGTAGCACTTCAAGAAATGCCTCACTCCATATAGGGACACAACTTAGGTGGGTGTACAAGCTGCCGTTGACATATTGGGGACAGGTGCAACTGAGAGTTTTGACCAGCCAATAAAATGCTAATGAATATTGAACGTTGCGCAGTGTTTAATTTAAGGTACAGTTTTGCGGGCTATACTGTAATCAATTGAAAAGGCTTTTAGATTTTAAATGTAATCCTCATTGAGGGTTTTATTAAGCCAATGAAAAAACTGCTTGCAGCTGCCCAGTAAGTTGATGCCTAAACAGGCGGCGTTTTTTATTTTAATATCTAGAACAAGTTTCGGTTATGCATTTAAGTGCTGAGTAACTACATTTACTTACTATAGGGGGTTACACTTTATTTTAAGGTGTCATTGTTACAGTGTAATTACATATTTAAGTACTGAGAAATATTAATTACCTACATGTATAGGGTTAGGGTAGGATTAGTCTTTGGTTGAGGGTTAGTTGCATGTAATTATGTATAATTTACTGTTATTACTATGGTAATTACATGTAACATATGTAACAAGGACACTGTAAAATAAAGTGTTAGCCTATAGGGTTAGGGGTAGGGTTTGGTTTCAGATCAGTTGCATGTAATTGTGAATAATTTATAGTTATTACTACAGTAACTACATGTAACAAGGACACTGTAAAATAAAGTGTTACCAAAGGTTCTAGTAGGAAGGGTGTTATGCAACATTGTATTTGGACGTGTCTTGATCCCTTCCTACCTCTAAAGAAGGCTGAATTTGTTTAGATTTGCGGACTTACTTCCTTCCTTGCAGATTTCCACAGTGTATCCATCCAGACCAGAGTTTCCAATGGTGGCTGGAGGTCTCCATGAGATCGTGACTGAAGTGTCATTGACATCCTCAACGCTGAGCTCGAGGGGCTCGCTGGTTGGCTCTGGGGAGCAAACACACACATTCAATATTTGAAAGTAAAATCGGACTCTCCATTTAATGTCACAATTGGAAATGTCACAAAGCATGGGTGAAACTGAGGTGATCTGAAGGTTTGGATTCCCGTGGGTTTACCTGCCGGTGGAGGAGGTGTAGGTGCTTTGACTTCCTCAGCAGGCGGAGCTTCAGCATCAGCTGGTGTTAAATAGGCAGGGCACATTAATAAAAGCAGCATTTAAATAGGGCTTCAGGCATTAGTTTAGTCTAAAATTATGAAATCATAACCCAGTTCTAAGTCTTTATTACTCAAATGTGTTTTAAAGTCAACATGAAATCAATACGGGCATGCTGAAATCAAGATCAAGTTGTTTTCACGTTGAATATCACAAAGTAAAATGGGTTGCGATTTGCGAAAACTATCTTTCATGTTGACTTTGACTTTTTCAGTACTGGGAAGCATCAGGTGTTTTGACTACAAATGCAGTGCGTCATGTAAAAGTACAGTAGCTTAGCATTGGTTTACCATGGCTATTACCATCAGCAGCGTCTGCAGCGGCTCCTTTAGCGATGTGGACAGCAAATCATTTATAATTGTTAGTAAAATGTTAGAAGGGCCCATTTCGGCTCATTTTGCATGCATAGAATATAGTTTAGAAAACAGAAACAAGTAGTCGTAGAACGATACATCAAACAATATCTGCTCGTTTTGAGATTACAGGCATCCATATATAATGGATAGTGCATATTATCTGTATTAAAATTTAATCTTGAGTAAATATAGTTTAAAATGATAAGAAATGACATAATTTAATGATAAAAAAAACTTTAAGCTGTACACAAATAAATAATGAATATAAATTATATTCATTAATTTTGTGTCCATCTAATATGATTATTTTAATACAAAATAATATATCTTAAACCAACAATCACTGAAGAATTCCCCATAAGCATTAATTTACCTTCTTACTGGAAAAGACTGGGCTAATAAAAACACCATGGTTAAATATTTATTATTATTATTATTAATATTAGTTCTCTGTGGAACTGTAAATAGAGCTGTCTGTTTGTCACAAGCTCTAAATACCTCTGGCTTATAAAGGCATCAGCAGATATAGCTGAGGTTAAAATAATAATTGCACAGGTGATGAAAAGCATGCTTTGTTCTTGTTATAAAGTACACAGATTATCATGTATATTATTGCAGATTATAGCGAAAGACTGAGTTTATGAACAAACTAGTTTTGTGCATGTGCTTTGAATATTGGATTATTTGTCTGTATTCCTCAAAAGCTTTCAAAGGAACTATGTGTTATTCTGCACTCTTGTGAGAAGTAAATGTCTATATATTGCCTGTATATTGTCTGAAGTTCTTTGGAGTAGCATGTAAATAAATATATGGTAATCACTGAATACTATCTGATAACATAGTACTGCTTTAGTACGTTTCTCTACGGGAAAATAACAGAAGTAATATGTTATTTTAGGAGAAACTATGGTTACATGACATTTCTGAATAATATATTTTTAATTTGAAGTTTTATTGTCTTCTTTAAGTTTAGATAATAAAGTCGAGTAAATGAGGAGAACAGGGTGGGTCAGGGCGAACAGCTGGTATGATCAGTATTAGAAGTTAACAGGTGTAAACGCTCACTGGTGTTTTTTTAAACCATCAGCTGTAGTCAGGCGTTTTCCAGTAGCTACCAAGAGTTCTTGGCTCCAGCAGTAATGTGCAATGAGTTCTCATGTATTAAACGTTAATTGTTACATGGCATGCATCTGTGTTAATATTGCTTGTTTGTTTGCATGCTTTTATTATTGTAAATGATAGAGTGGATCTCATAAAAGTAGGGTCATATTTCACCAACAAAGATAAGAAATTATATTTTGCATAAAAAAATTACACCTATTTTTACAACCATCAAGACTTTTTCTTAACATGCATAGTAACAATGTTCGTGACAAGCACATGCGAAAATATTTAATTATCACTGTAATGCTAAAAATAATTATTTATTATTTAAATGGTTCTACATGGCAGTATTTTTTGTTTTTAATTTAATACATGGTGATTTTAAATATGCAAAGCATAATTTATTATTTTTTCTTACAATTTCTGACTGAAATAAGACAAAAATTTAGAGAGATCCTAAGATCCCAGTCACTGACGTTTGCCTACAGAACAACCACTGGCTCTGCTCCCTTTTACCTCATTACTTCAGACTTATGTACCATCCAGAAACTTGCACTCTACAAGCAAACGTCTTCTTGTGGTACCATCTCAAAGAGGCACAAAATCTCTTTCTCGGGCCCTTTACTATGACTGGCCCCTCTGGTGGAATGATCTGCCTAACTTTCACTTTGATGCAACTTTTTCAGAACACTTTCTCTTCTATTCTATTATTTAAAAAATTACACCCATAGAATTGCACCTTTGGCGATTTGATTTCAAGAAGCATGGAAGAGTTTGGGGTCCACATGCGCACTCAGTACCTGCAGGAGGAGCTGCTGGTTCTGCTGGTGGAGCTTCAGCAGGAGGAGCCTCCACCGGTGCACCTTCAGCTGGGACGGCTTCTGCCGGTGCACCTTCAGCTGGGACGGCTTCAGCTGGGACGGCTTCTGCTGGGACGGCCTCCACTGGAGCAGCTTCAGCGGGTGCTGGTTCGACGGGTGCCGGCGCGGGCTCAGGTACGGGTTCTGGCGCTGGTGCGGGTTCCTCCTTCTTGGCGGCCTTAGCCGACTTCTTAATAGGGGCTGGTTTCGCCGGCATGCTTGTCCGCTTTAGGGATCCCTCTGACTTAATAAGTCCTTCGGCTCAGTCTGAAGAGGGGTCACCCCCAGATTTATAGCCTAGGCCATGTGGCGCTGGTCAACTCCTCCCCACAAGAGTTTCAAGTGACTAGTGAGGGAGTGAACGGAGCTCTCAACATCACTGCCACTTCAGCTGTATATACAGAGACTGCAGATAAGAAGTGTGCGGGTTGGGGGGAGGGGTGTCTTGAAAAGTAGGCCTACAAACTAAACTGATTTAATTACACACATTGCATAATGAAGACGACAACAACAGCATTTAAATGTTTAGTAACGACAAAAGAACCTTGTTCGATGGTTCAAACAAGTTCAACACTCTTCAACAATAAAAACAAAATATGAAGCACAAATGTAATGTTTAACTTAAGTAATTTTTGCTTCATAGTACGGATGAATTGGATCATCGAAGTTCAGCAGCAAAGACATTAGTTAATAAAGTGAGATTAAATACATAAAGTATATTTGTGTTAAGATATTTAATTAGCACAGGTTGTATAATATTGAATATTCTGAGTTTGTATTTCACTGTTTTAATTGATTTTGAGGAATTACAACACAACGCCTCTGCACTGGACAGGAGAGCTGTCAGTCAATAAATGGGAAATCAAAGTAAATTAGGTAACTTATTTGAAAAAGTAACAGATATTTTGTTAAAAGTAATGCACTACTTTACTAGTTACTTGGGAAAAGTAATCTGATTACATAACACATTACTTGTAATGCATAACCCCCAACAATAACAATGTGTTTCTGCCTATCTAGTTCAGTTTGTGTCTCATCTCATCTTCGTGAAGCTTTGGCATTTGTGTCCCCATGACTTTCTACAGGATACTAAAGTTATTTGATAGATTAAACTCTGAGTAATTAGAAATGCATTACACACTAAACATGCTCTGTGCACTTTAACCCCAGCACGTGAAAACATAAGAACACACTTAAGGAACGTTGTGGTTTTTATTTTGACAGATGGACAATGTCTTGGTGGTCATATTACGAACTTCCGAAGCATGCCAGTTCTTGCGTACTGGGCCACTCCATCGCTAACAAAAGCACAAGTCTTATTCCTTTCAAACCACATTTGTGAATGACATTTTTTTCTTTAATGATTGTTGTTGCAAATGCAGGGCCACGCTATGTACAATGTTTACATTTATAATGTTCTGTACAAAGTGGAACTTAAGTTGTACAAACAATCATTTGGGGGAAACTTACAAAGAAAGAACGTAATATCCTTCCTTTTATACGACCCCAAATTAGGTAGAACAAATCCGTAATTCTGCTTCACACATGCGTTTACGACATTTAGAAACCCATTGCACATTGTAACTTACATCTTCTACCATCATATTACCTTTTATGCAATAGTATTGAGTTTTTTGAATCAATATCAAGCATTGCATGAAGTGAAAGGACTATTCAGCAACTTCTCACCACTTTGTCTCTGTAATATTTTACATTTTCATTGGTCCTCTTTGTAACATTTTACATACAACTAAGCCACCTGATATGAAGGATCCATCATCATTCACGAGTTGCCCAAACTTGACCCTGACCTCAAGACAGCACCATCAAGGCATACAATCACCCAAAGCCAGGCATGAAACGAGTCTAAGGAGTTCCTGACCTGTTTAACGCACATGACAAATTATTGCAATAATATAGTCCACATAAAAAGGTGCATTTAAGAGCAATTAAGTGAAAAACAGCAACAGATGGACATAACAAAACAGAAAGTAACCAAACCTCATGAAAGACAGACAAAAAAGCAAAAAAAATCCTGTTTTAACAGTCACCATCCTTGTGCTGTCATTACAATTCCTGGACAGACAAAGTAGACAGTAAAAAGTTGCTGAATTGTCGCATTAAATGGGACTTTGCACAACACAGCACAGCTATCACACGGTTACAGGCACAATAACCAGGAACATGATGCAGACAGTGTACAGCGGCTTTAGTCACACTAATAAACGTCTTTTTAAAAACGGCTGACGATGAGAACGGTCCGCCAAATTTATCTATACCTAAATGAGATATAAATGAGATTCATTCCCTCAATGATTAGCTTTACTCACTGATCCAGATTCAATATCAATGGTAATTTAGCATCACTGTGCTGCGGTTTTGCTGGAGTAGCATTCAGTGATGTAAACTGAAACCGCAAATGGGCCGAATACAACTGCGACCTCCAGCAGATAAGCAACAAAAGCCATTGACACTGTCTTATGTCTGGAATGTAATCAAATATTAGACTTGAAGCAGCAGCGCAACTGAAGAAGGTTAAAAAACCAGAATCATTTTGCCATCTTGAGCATTACGAGTCTCTCTATTTGGCTAATAAACTCCACAAACCCTCATTTCTTGGAGAAGGAACTACGAAAATCCTATTTACACAGTAGATTAATGATAATGCAATATATAAGATGAGTAGAAAGGAATGAAATGATTTGAGTTATATTTTAACTTCCATAGCCCAGATGTTACCTACATGCATGTTTGGATACTAGTTTCAGGTATAGAGATGGGAAATTACTGATCCACCACTGCTTTCTGTGAGCAAATCCTCTTCTATGTGAGCTACCTGCGTTGAGGACATACAGATGTAGTGGACACTACTGTCATCCAACTTTGATATTAACTGTAAGCTTCAGAGAAATGCTGTATGGTTTGATATGTTTTTTTTACTAACAGTAAAAAGGAGGTTGATTTACTTTGACATTAGATTTTTTGTGAGGCAAAATGTGGTTAAACTACATCTAAAGGAAAGTAATGCTTACAGCTCTAAAACTACCACTAAAAAGGATCATATAAATAAAATTATCACTTGGTTGTACCTACAGGTGCCCTTAAACGCCACAAGACTAAGGCTATTGGATGTCAAGTGCGGATTTTGCAAAACCAAGACATTTATGTTGGAAACTTATTCCTAAAGTGATATCAGATAGCACCAAATAATCAACAAAAAAAAAAAATCTTCATCTTCCGGCCGTGTGCACTTTGTTGGGGCAATCGTACTCCGAATGAAAGGCTCGAATAAAGCACTGAGTATTTGGTTTTCTACATTTGCACCATTTGCTACAAAGAGAGCAGTTAACTGAGGAAGTAGCTGTATTGAATCTAATTAGAGGCCTGAGATAACCAAACCCCTGAGCTGAGATCAGTGACAAAGCCAAGTAAAACCTCTCTACAGTATCATTACAGTAAATCAAAGTGCACAAAAATAGTTTGTTTGTGACTGGGACGTCTCTCTGAAAACTTTACAATCGGTTACTGAGATATATAGGGAACACAAGCTTCAGTTTTGAGAATGCTGCCCCCTACCAGGGTTATGTGCCTTATGCAGAATCATCATTTCAAATTAAATTGGAATGAAATTCAAAGACTTCATGTTTAATAATGCATTTCTTTTTTCAGAATGAATTATCCATTTAATTGACAGTGTCAAATGAAATTTGTCTAATCATCCACTGAATAAATAACCATAATTCATCAACATTTATGAAGTTTTTGTTTTAGAATTGTTCAATTTCTTTGATTTGCAACTTTAATCCATAATTCAAATTCCAATTAAACATCCTGTGTGTTGTGGCCAATTCGATTTAGATTCACATTTCACTTTAATTGAAGGTGGCTAATTAAGTTCTGAAACTTGCTCAAGGGAACATGATAGCACACTTAAAATCTGTTATAAGGCATTCACTGTGTTAGAAAGAGGAAGAAAAGTTTTAAAGGTACAATTCACCCAAGAATTTAAATCCTGTCATTATTTACTCACACTCATGTTGTTCTAAACCGGCATTAAGTTTTTTTCTTCTGTTGAAAATTAAGAAAGATATTTTGAAGAACGTTGGTAACCAAACAGCTGACTTCCTGTTGACTTAACCAAACAGCCGTTGACTTCCATAGCATAGAAAAAAATACTAATGGAGTCAATGAGGACCAGAAACTGTTTGGTTTCCAAAATTATTCAAAATATTTTCTTTTGTGTTTAGCACAAATCAAATCAATACAGTTTTGGAACAAATTGAGGGTGAATAAATAACAGCATTTTCATTTTTGGGTGAACTATCCCTTTAACGAAGTCTGCATAAGTGTTTTTGAGACACTGAAGGATTGGGGTTAAACTATAGCTTATGCTATGGCCATATTCAAATGTGAAAGAAATGAAAAGTACAAAAAGCAGCATAGGCTTAAATGGCCTTTTAAGTGTAACATCGGAGGGGAGACGTTTAATATTTCCCAGCATCTCCCATGTTGGCTGTAATTCATGAGAGCTTGACTGCAAGATGAAGTAATGCGTGCACACTTAATATTCTAAAATATTATTGATCTGCCTTTACTGACGCTGTTGTATGAGAACTGAGCTGGAAGGTGACATTATTTTTTGCAGAACTGCTTTACAGATTAAATGAACTAATTTAATAATTGATGATCTTTCCAACGGAACTGAATCAACACTGAACTGACTTCAGCTGAACAACAGCCGAAATGCATAATTTTCCTATTATCACTGAAAAGCTGCTTTGAAACAATCTGTATTATATAAAGCGCTATATAAATAAAGGTGACTTGACTTGACTAGTGGTTTTAGCACCTGTAACGTTGAGTTAATATGGGCAGCAGTGGAACAGTAAAGGTTCCCGCAAAGAGAAATTACATCTGTATGTACATTTACATCCGTAAACAGAATTATGCAGACAATAGTGCTATAAATTGATCCTTATTTTCATCTGTCATATAGTCACTCTTTTAGGAAAGTTACTTATGACAAAACATTGTTTTTGAAAGCCCTTACATAAAAGTACTGTGGTAAAAGCATAAAAAATGTGGTTTGGTCACTAGCTTGATAATACCATGCTATTTACTCAGTACCATATGGATAGTTCATCATCAATATGTAAACTTTTTTTTTTCTTTCAAAAAATGTTATAAGGAAAAGTGTAGATTTAGGTGCTGCAACTGGTCACCATTTCTTTCTGACGCTTTTCACTTTAAACACCCTTTTTGCCTTCACTAGTTCATTTTAAAAGGTCCCTAGACCTAGAGAAAAAAAAAAAAAAAAAAAAATTAAAAAAAAAAAAAAGGTCCTGAGGTGTGACAAATCCATTTTTAGAAGTACATATATTCCATGTAATCTTTCGATTCATAGGAGCTCATTAAATCCACATGCATAATAACTTTAAAAGAGCAAAATGCAGTTAAAACGGTTTTAGATGGAGAATAGCATGTCATACTGCAGAACATGTCAACTACCCATTAAAGAAAGTACCATGGTATTACCATGTGATAGCATCACTGAACCATGGTACTGCCACAGTACTTTTTTGCAAGGGACATTTGATTGAAATGAAAAAAGGTGGGATGGATAATATAATAATTAGTGGGTGAAATGCACTAATAGCATTTCTAGTAACAGTACAGTGTCATCTGCAGGTGTAGGGCAGCTGTCGGGAGTTTGGACCTCAAGATGGGCGGCAGGAGAGATGGAGGGGATGATGGGAATGTCAATCGGATGTTCAGAGAGGAGGGAGTTTTGGATCTGTTTCTTTTTCCGGCGACTCGATGTAATTGGCAGCCTCTTGTAGTTTTAACAGCATAGCCATCTGGAAAAAGAGCAGCGTTTTCAGGAACAAGAAAATATTGATATGTTTCTTATGTAATAAGTACTGATACAGGGAAGCCATTTAAAGTCACCATGAAATCAGAATTGACAATTCTTTCATTTCTTTTTTGCACAATGTTGCACAATGTGCTTATTATAAATGATTTATCCATGCACATTATTATTATTTTTTTAATTCATATGCCCTCTTCATGCCGTGTGTCTCGGCAGAGGGTGGGTCTAAATATCCTCCACAACTGATATCAAACTGACATTCAGATCTGCCTCTGTTTATAGTTAGCAACGCCCAACTTCCTACGATTCAATCAATTCACGAGCGACGAAATCAAATCCTGCCTGATATTTCTCATTCTCATTCCAGAAGCCTTTTCATTCAGATATACGTCACAATAAGAAAGAAAAGTCTTATTGCATATTTAGTTTCATGTTGACTTAAATGCATTTACTTGTTTGAATGAACTTTGAACTATGTGGATATATAAAAGTCACATATTACATATATACTTTTTTTGGTGGGGACTCAAAAAAAAAAAACAGTGTGTGTATATATATATAGTACAAAAATACTTGTGTGCCTATAAATATTATAATTATTAATCTTGTCAAGCATGAGCTAATGAATTGTCAAGCATGAACTGACTCATATTAAGTGTTCATATTAAGTGTGTGAGCGCACGCATGCTTTATAAGATATATATATATATATATATATATATATATATATATATATATATATATATATATATATATATGTAAACTGTTAACTCAAACCGCTAATCCTAAACCTACCCATCGCAGAAAACTTTCTGCATTTTTACATTTTCAAAAAACATAATTTAGTATGATTTATAAGCTGTTTTCCTCACGGGGATCAAAAATGTCCCCACAAGGAAAAACATTTCTGGAATAACAATCCTAGTGGGAACATTTGCTACCAGGGCCACACACACACACACGTGCGCTCACACACAAAAGACAAATATATGTATAATTCATTTTCAATTTATATACTGTACTTAAATTATTGTTGTATTAACACAGCACTGACCAGTGGATCTGAGTCCACAGAGCTGGGTGGCGTCTCCTTGTGTGTCCGCTCGTCTCCTGGCTGGCTGGGGCTGCCGGGGCCTGTGCTCGGGGGGGGCAGATGGAAGAGTTTGGCCTGGTCTTGCTGAGCAGACGGCCAGGGTAAAGATCCTCGGACCCACTCCACCGGATCTTCCCACACAGACTTCTGCCCGTGAACCTGCAGACGCACACATTCACACTTATTCTTGATAACAACAAGTTAGGAAGTGACTGACATTTTTTCATTCAAGTTTAGGATACTTTGACTCACCTTAATGCCATCTTTGGCTCCTTCCTGTAGGTATGGGATGATTGAGTGATTCCAAAGATCAATAAACCACGTGCGGAAATCCTCTACTGTAACTGGACAGGACAGGAAGAAGCAGGGACCTACGGCAACACAGATTGGACACAAATACTAACTTTATTAGGCACATCAAGCTTGTTATTAAAACAAATACCACTTTATTCTCATCTAATATGATGCCGATATACTAATAAAAATTACCAATGAGGAAATCGGAGGTGCTGTGTTTTTCCAGGAAGGTGTGAAGGTGGTACCAGAGTCTGGGCACCCAGTCCAGAACCCGCAGAAGATCTTCATTCTTTATGCTCCTGGGATCCTCGGCCTCCATTAGTTTTCTGTGCAAGTAACGCACCAGGAACCCGTTTGCTGGCTCGACGTTATTAGAAAACATCACCATTCTTTATAGAGGAAATATATAACAAGTTTCGGGTCAGTAAGATATTTTATTCAGCAAGGACACCTTAAATTGATCAAAGTGACAGTAAAGATGTTTTCACAAAAAATATGAAGCAGCTCAACTGTTTTTAACATTGATAATAATCAGAAATGTTTTTTGAGCTGCATATTACAATAATTTCTGAAGGATGATGCGACACTGAAGACTGGAGTAATGATTCTGTAAATTCAGCTTTGATCACAGAAATAAATAACATTTGAAAAAATATATTCACATAGAAAATGGCTATTTTAAGTTGAAATAATATTTCCCGATATTACTGTTTATATTTTTATTAAAATAAATTCAGTAAGATTTCTTTCAAAGACATTTAAAAAATCTTACCGACCTCAAACTGCTGAACTATAGTGTAGGTCAAATAAAGTAAACCATACATGTGTCAGTTTGAGTGGAAGTAAATATTCCACACATAAACATGTTGTGCAAAATGTATACCACATTTGATAACATTAAACCCAATTATAATTTAATTTTAATTTTACAGCCTGCGAGTAAATAATGACAGGATGATCAGTATCTTGAATAAGAACAACCAGCTGACTCTATATTATCCTGCTTATAAATGAGAATGAAACATTTATTTCGTACACATAAAACTAACACATCTAATGGTTAGAATTGTGGTTTGTGATTAATTGTTGAAAAGAGAGTTAGGGCAACCCATCTGGGCATAATAAAACACACACATATTGTAACACTATAAAAATATAAATATCAGGAATCCATGTGCAGTATATATAGGAAGTGTGAAGGCAAGCACATGTTAGCGTCACCCAAAGTGACAATCAAAACAAAAGCACATGATCTTAAAGCAGGACAGAGCAACATGTCACAGCTGTTCCTCACTGAAGCTCAATAAGAAGCAAAACAGGAGTAAAGTGCATGTTAGTACCAACCTGAAGCTGAGGTGTAGACCATGGTTAGGGGTCATCTTCACTGGCTGATTGGTTGTCCCTATTATATATGGACTGAAAAAGAGACAAAACAGCTTTTAACACCTTTAAAATGACTGGGAACCCCACTAGTCATGTGAGTGTAGAGTTTACACTCACCATTTGTGATATTTACAGGTTAAAGCACCATTAACAAGTTCACTAAGGGATGTTGGATCATGCACATCATCCAAGAGGACAACCAATGGGATCTCAGCTGTGCTGCTCTCTCGGTCAATCTGATTGGCCAGATTGGACAGAAAGAGCTGAAGGTCCTTTTGGGATAAGGGACAAAACGCAATTAGAGATTATGTCAAGTCACATTTATTTATATAGCGCTTTATACAATGCAGATAGTTTCAAAACAGCTTTACAGTGATAAACAAGACAATAACAGTGTTAATGTTTAAATTGATAAATTATGAAACATATTCAATTTCAGCTGTAAATTCATTTCTGTGTTATTTCAGTTCAATAACAGTGCAAAGTTCATCAATTAAGAAACAAATTCAATTTCAGCTGTAAAGCAGCTCTAGGGAATAGTGTCATTATTTCAATAGTGTCATTATTCAGTTCGATTTAGTTCAGTGTTAATTCAATTCAGTGTCAATGTTGCAAAGTTCATCAATTATTAAATTAGTTTAAATTCAGCTATAAATCAGGCACACAGAAGACAATTCAGGTTTTATTCTCATTGGATAGTGTTAGTGTAGTCAAATCAATAACATTACTGAATATAAAGGGCCAGATTTGCTAAACAGGGCAAATTCGCATGAGCACAATCCCATAAAAGCCCCGATGGGAGTGGAAAGTTCAGCGCGTGATCTACTGACGACGAGCAAACTAAAGAACACAGACGCAACCGGATCAGGTTTAAGACTTGCTTTTTTGGGTGGTAAATAATGGCGCAAATACCAGTAAATTGACAATCGCAAACCTTAGTAAATCATCCTGTGTGATTAATTTAAATACTTTCCTCCCATAAGTTTTGCATTTGAAAGGGAAAATCCTAAATATGTATATGCAATAAGGTCAGTCGCAAAAAATAACCCTGTCCACGGCTTTTCAGCTCTAATTTTAAGTATCTTTAGTAAATCCTGACAAAAGAGGGTTTGCACTTGCGCAAGCTGTTAGTATCTGGCCCTAATTGTCTTGACCAAAAATAGCATTTATAAATTCAATTAAAATGCTTTTTACAACTCACATCATTTCAAAGCAGCTTTACAGAAAATCCATGAGTCCGCATTACAATTTAGAGTGATCTATTATCAGAAGTAACTGAAAAGCCCTATTCACACTGGATTAGTATTATCTGGGAACCTCGTGTGATTTAGAAATTACCTCACCCATCTGAATTTCGTGTGGCGCATTCGCACGGGATAAGCGAAGCCTGTGATTTTACTCAAATTTACTGACTTATCTACCGGATATGATGTCAATAGGCTATTGCTTGGAAATGTCTTGCTGTTATTATAGGTCTAGCTGTATGCTATATTATAAACAGAAGAATGTTTATTACCGCATGCTGCTATACATGTCATCCATCTCCATCTAATCAATATTTTTGTTTTTGCTATTCTGATGGTTTTCAGCTTTCTCTTTCTGCAAATTGTATGGTGTATATAGCGATATTACCCAGCACCCAAAATACTATCAAAACACTCGAACGCAGCCTCCATTCTTCGTGAGGGATGGATAAAAAAAAGCGCACAGAAAACAAAAACCTTGAAAAAAATATATACGACCCCGCCAAATCACAGAGATGCCGATTCGCACGGGACTATTATCATCACAGAACCTCGGTTTTCGGCGAAATATGGTAGGTCATTTGCAGGGGAATTTTTACTTTACAAATTACAGACATGGCCGATTCGCGCGGGATTAAGATCACAGACAACCTCCCCAATTATTACAAATGATTAGAGGCCACCAGGTAATACTTATCCCGTGCGAATAGGGCTTAAGTTATGAATATGAATATGATGTATATATGTTGTTGCTCTGCCTCAGAGCGTACCTTGCAGGACTGGCGGTGCATGTTGAAGGTGGCGGCGATGGACGGCGTGAGCTCTCGAGCGCTGCGCTCCACCAGGTACTCAGCGAGGCGATAGGTGAGGTAGGTCTTCCCTGTGCCGCTGGGACCCGATAAGATCAGCCGCCGGTGCTTGAGCAACAGACTGATGTAATGCTGCATCATGGGCTTAGGGATGAGCGTCTCAAACACTAGAACGTCCACACACTTCTCCTTCAGTCCTGCATTCAGGGACAACAGTGCGTGAAATTAAATATTAAGGACAGTCCCATATAAAAACAGGTTTTATATTACATTTACAATTAGTCTTATAGCAGATGCTTTTATTTAAAGTGACAAATGAGGAATATTTACCATTAATATGTCATACAAAAACTATTTGCAATGCCAAGTTTCAAAAGTAAGCTCTTTATAAGCGTTTTATTTCATATGTAAAATGGGTTCCATACTTCCGTGATATTTTTTTTCCTACTATGGAAGTCAATGGGGTCCATCAACAGTCTGGTTACTGACATTTTTCAAAATATCTTCTTTTGTGTTCAACAGAAAACTCGAAACTCGTACAGTTTTGGAACAGGTTGGGTGAATAAATGATGACAAAAATGTAAATTTTTGGGTGAACTATCCCTTTACTCTTGTCCATTAATTTGTTATACATGCTCTAATGCTTCTTATTAAAATATAGTCTAGTTTTAAAATCTTAAAAATGTATGCTAAGTAGGGTGAAATCGCACCCAGTTATGAGGGAATACACATTTTCTACCCGAGCAATTGCATTATTTTCATTTGTCTGGGTGGGCTACAGCATCACACAGCCTCAATAAACAACGTAGAGTCGAAGTCGGCGCTTAAAATAACACCTAGACCAAGCCCTGAGGAGTCTGGGTAACGACTCCAATACCCAGGGTCATATATCAGACCTAAGAGCTCAGGAATGATGGGACTGGGGGAGGGCGGTAGTGTTCTGGGTGGGCCATGGACCAATCACACGTCCTGCTAGCTGCTGTTAGTGTGAAACATTAGCAGTATATTGCTCTTCTCTGGTGATGTGAGCTATGAAAAAAACCTCATCAGCCACAGCTGAGACAGATATAAGCATCATTTACACTGCAGTGTTGCCTGTGGGTATTTGCCTTCTTTTTTGATGCTTATTGAAGATGGAAATCTGAAAATAATGGCTTGAAGCTCAAATGGAAAAATACTGAAAGATAGTGTCAGAGAAAAGACACTAATAAATTGAAACTCCTTGCGAGCTGTAAGCAATTGTAAGCACTATTTCGGCGAAAAAATCCATGTAAAAATAATAATAAATAAATAAATGTAACATTTTTCATCCTCATCCAACATTTTTCCATATTATATGCTTACAATTGCTTACTAATTTATATATATATATATATAAATATATATATGTAGTCCCCAATTAAGATTATATTTCATCTAAACTATCATTAAATGATTATGATTATTATAATTATTACACACACACTTATATATGTGTGTATATATATACATGTGGTGTATAATTGTGTAAAATGTATGATGAAACTTGCCTTGCAATTTCGCCAACCAAATACCAAGAAATAGGTTGCAGCAGTTTGTCTTTCGACTAGACTTGCAAAATCCGTGATGGGACTGAGCTCGAACAGCTTCAGCGTCAGCGACTTTTTATAGTACAAAATCGCTGTCAATCAAAAGGAGATGCAGTCTTTGGACAGATCCTCCAATCATCACACAGAAGCCCGGAGTCCACTCCCGGATTCTCCCCAGAGACGCTGAGCGTCCATGGGCGGGACATAATCGCAGTTTTATGGGGGGGAGTCTAATATGATATGTAGTCACAGAGACAGAGCGCAACGCACCATAATCTGAAGACCACGGCCACCGGGGGGAGAAACAATCCAAACGTCTCCATTGACTTTGCATTGCGAGAGGCTGCCTCCTTGTTATTTATGACATAACAAAAGACAGAAAAATGCCTAAAAGCTGCTGTGTGACAGGTGTACAGCAAACAAGCTAAAAAATCCAGAAATAAATTTTTATAAGCTTCCAAACTGTAAAAGCCAGCCTTCAAGGAGACAAAAGTGGATACAGGCAATAAGACGTGAAGCGATCAGCAGGAAGAATGGGTAAATTGTGGGATCCTGACACTCAGTATGGCTACGCTTGCACAATATATCTCCTCTCAGGTTCACATAGGGTGGTGAAATAAGCAATCGGCATGTCGCGTTCCAGTGGGCGTAGTTCTCAGAGTAGTTCGAGAACTAGTTGCGCTCTGTCTCAATTGATCCACTTTTATGTCCTGAAACAAACCGTTTTTGGGGGACGACAGCTTATAAAAAAAATTTTCTGGGTTATTTAGCTTGTTTGCTGTACACCTTGTCACACAGCAGCTTTTAAATAAATACGCTCTGTCTCTATTCATTGCCGTAGTATTTTTTTTTGCCGCGACAAATCAATCACTCCTTTACGACTGGCTGCCTGCACATTCATTCACTGAGCTTGCGGCTGCTGCAACTTGCGCTCTCTTCACGACTCAACCTCCACGGACAGTTTTTAATGTTTTAGCAGACAATAACTAGGCTACTCAAGATTTTGCTTTAGGATAATTTTCGGGACAATCAGGGCCGGATTCGGGATTCAGGACAACAGCTTAGATTTCGGGACTGTCCCGAATTGTCCCGAAAGCCGAGCTTCCCTTGCAGTCTTAAAGAAATACCCACTATATATATATATATTTATATATAATTTTCAGTTCATCAAACATTCATGTGCTTTTATACCTACAGTACAAGACCAGTATTAGACTTAACACGTACGTTTCATTGCTCCCCACACTGACCTTTCAGGGCGACACTGATGCAGGAGGAGCCGGTGGTGTAGAGGCGCACTGGTGGAGTCTCGGGTGGATGAGCTCCCAGAACCCTCTTCAGATGACTGAGACTGTAGCTGTAGATGGAGTCCTGAGAGAGGCCGAGACTGGAGCTCGGGTCCACCACCGATAAATACTCCTGCAGAGACACAGCGAGAGGAGAAGCGAGTGCATGCTTGATTTCCTGTCATACACGTGTGGATGTGTTTTGTCCCTCAGAAGACTGTAGGTGGCACTCACTTTAAATGCCTGCATAACTGCAGAGTCCAGAGCAAACCAGTCTGTCCGCCCGCTGATTTTAACCGTGCCAATGAAAAACTCCAGCTGTTTCACTTCCTATGAATGCAGGGCAGAAGGTTGTTTATGGTCAGTGAAACAACACATTTATTTAAATAATTACATAAAATATTTATTTTTCATTTTTAAATATGAACAAAATAAATATATATATTTTCTTTATTTTAAAATATAACAAACAATAACATAGTATTTAGTAGCTTTGTTATACCTACAATGTTATAAATTTCGTTATAGCTAAAAGTGATTTTTTTCTCTGTTAACTGAAATAAAATAAAATATAAATGATAAGTTAAAAACTTAAACTAGAAATATTGCTTTGGAAAACGAACTGAACTAAAATACGCTGAAGTACCAAACTAGAACACACACACACACACACACACACACACACACACACACACACACACACACACACACACACACACACACACACACACACACACACACACACACACACACACACACCTAAATAGGAATATTATAAAAAACAAAAACTAGTACAAAAAATTGACTAAAACTCAAATTAAAATTGAAAACAAAAATAAAAGCTTCAAAATATTATTAAATAGTATCAAAATGGTACAATGGCATATATAACAATGATGTGGCTCGTCCAATCAGAATTTGAATCTGAAGTACACACTTTATAATGTACAGTATGTGAGCTGCTGATTCATCAGTATGAAGATGCTTGTGTAAAGTACTCACGTCTTTGAATAGGTGCTGATTGGGTATGCGAATCAACACTCTGACGAGACTTTCGTCCTTCTGCAAAGTTGTGGTGGGGCTTTGAAAGACATCTATGAGATAAAGAGATATTAAAGTGAGAGTACACAATTTAAGGCCGAACGGATGTGAAAAATCCACATTTTGTGCATGAAATGTGTGTGTAGGAATGTGTCACCTGGGTAAGGCTCATTCTGTCCTGAAGTTTTGCTGAAAGATGATACAGATTGTCGTGGTGATGAGATGCCCAATGAACCGAGCCCTGAGGACTGGGAGGCGGAGCTTGGGGGTCTGGAGGAGGGGCCACCGGTCTTCAGCTGGTCATTCTCCGCCTTCAGGTTTTCTACCGTCACCTGACAATGCATTTATTGAGGGATTTCAAATCAGAATCAGAATCAGAAAGAGCTTTATTGCCAAGTGTGCTTGCACACACAAGAAATTTTCCTTGGTACTGAAGCTTCCAGTGCACATATACAAATACAACAAGAAACATAGTAATACAAATTCTACAAATAAAATTATTAAAAAAATATGAAAATACTATAAAAATATATATTGTCACAGTTGGGTTCTGTCAGAATAAACATTTACAGATTATGTTTACTGTAAACATATTTACAGTATTTTGAATAGTATGAATAAATATAAATAAATATAAATATCACCTGAATTTTTAAGATCTGCATTAAACGGAAGTTGCAGTCATTTTTTCTTCCCTACCGTGACAGAATTAAACAGCTTTCTAAACAAGGAAAAAATTTAGGGCGGGACTTGATTTTGTTTATCAGGAATTGATTGGATTTTTGGATCGTTTCCCTCATTTGATATCTCATGTGAGTGACAGGTTGTATGTATGAGATGCGATGATGATGTAAGACTTGTGTTTTACTGTTTTTCTTAGGCAATCCAGTTTAACCCACTTGATGTGATGCTGCTGCATTGTTCATTCAAAACATTGCAGATATTGAGAAGATCTTGGTTACGTCAAACCCTAACCAAACCGTTCACACAGAACACGTTTTCTGTGCTGCTTTTCCATCGTTTTCTATGCGAACATATGCTAGACGGATACTTTGACCATTACACTAGAGCCGCATGTTTAGAAAGTTATGTAAAGTTAAAAGCTAAACTTTTTTTATAAAAAAAATTTCTCATTCCACTGCATCTCATGTTTTTAAAAGCAAAAATGTTTTGTGTGATCAGTGCTTCGTCTCTTTGTATTAATCTATGCATAAATACAAGATGCTGTTTTGTTCATTGCTGTTTATGCAATTTACAAAATTATATTTGATTTATAAACGTTAAGTTTAAACGTGATGCACTTTTTTTGTACAGACATGTTATTTCATTGCTTTGAATAAACAATTGAATGCAGTGCATTCATATTTTGCGCATTGCGCCCCCTTGTGGCATCAGGATACAAGCCAATAGCTTTTCCCCAAATGAAATGATGCTCCTTTTTCTACATTTGAGCCCCTCAGAAACTCTATCAGTTCGGAAGAAACTCAGTTCGGGACTCAGATACTCAGTGTTCAATGACTCGGATCGGATCAGGATCACAAAAAGCTTGATTGGGACGTCCCCAGTTCTCACACACACACACACACACACCTGCATGTTGGTCATGGCCTCCTGAAGCTGTTCCAGCTGATGTGCAGAGCTTAGAGCCTCCAAACGGATGTCCGTCAGCTTGCGCTCTTTCTCCCATAGTTCAGTGCGTAACACTGACACCACTTTCTCTTCATGCTCAGTCTCCTCAGGCCCTTCGCACGATCTGCCGTAAACATCCGTGACGCTTACATAACATAATGTATAATTCAAATCATATCTTAAGACACGGTGTTTATAATGTGGCAACAATTGCATGTCCTACCCTAATGTTGAAGTTGAGGCCTTAGCGAGGACATTATCCACATGATGGTGTATTTTGGGTGAAGATGGGGCGGATGTGACCGGGGTTGCGATCTCCTCTATATCTGCGTATGGAGCTTTGGAACCCTTTTTACTGAAGGCCTTGTTGAAGGAGCTCCGCAACTACATGTAGAGGAGAGGTCAAAGTTGAACAAAAGCAACCTATTTATATTGAGTCTGTCTTTAAAAACAAATATAAAGTGTTAGTGTAGTAGATGGTTTGGATTCATGACAGGCATGTATATGATTTGAAGTGTTTGTGATGGCGTATGCATTAAGACTCTTAAGAATAATTTTTTGCATTTTGCAATTTTTTTTGCAATGTATATTTCTCAGCAGTGTTGCTGTTAACTAAACTAAAATTAATTATGAATTAAGAGTCAGTAAGACTCTTAAGACTTATTTTTTGCTGTTTGTTTTCAAGCAAAGCGTTCAACTAGCATTAGTACAGTAGTACATATGGAAACTGAATGCACGTCTATTTCACAGCAGTGTAGTTGTTAACTAAACTAAAATGAATTATGAATTAAATAAATAGTATATTAATAATATGGTGTTTACCCTGCAAAGATGCTAGAAGTGATGCTTGTTTCAGGCATTAGTTATGACAGTGTTATTCACAAAGCACATATCAACCAGTTGAAGAATGCATGAAATGATGGAGAGTAGTGGGACACTTGATATCATCATGTGCTAAGGTTTCCAGTCAATATGTCTAATAATTGTCTATTTTATTGCAAACTACTGAAACACACATTCATCCTTTAAATATGGCAGATTCTAAACCTGAAAGCATAATTTTCTGAATTATTGACTGAGTTGATGTCCATATAATACATAAACGATGAAGATATTGATTGTTTCTTTAGAAGCTGATGTGTTTGTGATGGATGGGATGGGATGGGCTGGGTAAATTACTCACCTCATAGACCTTTAAAATAGGGAGCAGGGAAGCATAGGAAAGAGATCACAGTCATACTCAATTGCAACGTTGGAACAGTTCTGTTCCCATGATGACAGCAAAATAATATACTACATATAGCATTTTTAACACTGAACCTAAAGACATAGGGATGTGTTCACAACCTGATTGGTCGGCTTTTATGATGTATATTTCATATTACAGAACATCAAACCAATGCTGTGTTCTGGGATAAATGCACTCGTTGTATGTGCATACCTACATATGACGCTCACGGCCCAAGCAAACGCTCCACTCACAAAACACTCACCGGTAAAACAAATCCCGCTCAGATCCCGCTCCGACATTACATTTCTCTGTAGTAGGCTAAACTGATTTCTGTTTGTATTGGATTTCTTGCAATAATGTTTTAATAGTAGGATTATAAATAGCAGTTTTGATATGACATTCTGTGACAGTTTTTTTTTTTTTTTTGATTGGGACAGTGCATTTTAATGAACATAACATGGAGTACACGCATGTAAAAATGCCGGATTTCAGCCAAAGGCTAATTTCCATCCGTAGTCCCAGTCTGTACTTTTTATTAATTTAAATGCATTAAATTAACTTTATCAATTAAAAAACATGACATTTCCCTTTAACAAACTTGCAATAATAAAAAATGCAATAACTGAAAAGTATATTAGATTTTCGTTATTTTATTTCCGTGAACATTTTGTACAGCTAAAATAACGAAGCAAATGACATCGGAAGCCTCACACATTCAAGCTACAAATTGCCACGTTTGCTCTTACGTAAAAAATAAGGTGGATAACCAGCTTGAACAAGATCTACCAGGTCAACTGAACCGGCTGCACTAAATAGGCCATCTATACATTAGACATAATAATGTATATAGACATATCCCATAAATGACCAGTCTGGACTGGTATTCCCCTTTTCCTCACCCAGCTCTTCTTCTTCTTCTTCTTGGCCTCCTGTTCCTTCAGGCTGCCGGCGCTGGAGTGACTGGTGATGCTGTTCAGACTGGAGATGCTCTCAGACGAGTTCTGCCGGTCCATCTGCAGCTCTGGGAGAAAAAATAAGAAGAACAACAGCTTAATGCATGAAATGATTAAATGTAAATACAAAATAATATTGTAGATTAAAACATCTTGATCATTCTGAACTTCCAAACCTTTGGGTGTGGTGTCAGGGGTATTGAGGGCCCCTTGCATGAGGGACTGGGCTTCTGTGTTCTTGGTCTTCAAGATATCTATGGTTTCCTTCAGGTCCTGTAGCTCAGAATCCTGAAATTACACGGCAAAGTTAAACTTACTTAACTTTACTCTCCAAGGCTGCATTTATTTGATTATAAATATTGCATTTATAAATATTATTACAATTTAAAATAACTAATTTCTATAGAAATCTATTTTAAAATGTAATTTATATCTGTGATCAAAGTTGAATTTTCAGCATCATTACTCCAGGTAAAGGTAAATGTATGCATAATTAAAATGAATTATAATACAGGGCTGTTGAATGCTTGATTCTGATTGGCTGACGAACGTTCTAAGGTGTGCAGTTATCGTCAGGGAAACGCGCCGCTAAAGTAGTTCCAGCAGGTCTTGACCGCATCACAGTTCTATATCACTTCGCCAAATGACTTCAGTTATTTCAAAAGGTCTTCACAGTCTACAATAGCAAAACACCAAAACTCACAACGACACTGACCATGCAAATAAATATAGTTAATAATAGAAAAAAAATGAATTATTTCCATGTTTTTTCCCACAAAATTAAGTTTTATTATGTACGTAAACCCACATAGTCTCTCTCTCCCGCTCAAACGCACACACACAGTACGGACACACACTCACACAAAAACGTTGTTAGCACTGTGCTTTTATCAGTAAAATAGTTTAGCAACTTAAAAGCTACATGACATTTCTCACAAGCGAGGTAATAACGGCACTGTTATTAAAGCAGATAAACTTACAGTTTCGCTATTAGTAGAGACGCTGCTGCCCGAACACTGTTGAGAGACGCACAGATTCAGGTAATTCACACGCTTAATCTCTCTCTCTCTCTCTCTCTCTCTCTCTCTCTCTCTCTCTCTCTAATAACTGAATTAATAACTGCATTAGTCTACTATCAAAGCCTCAAGCCTCCGTTACTAGCTCTAAAATGACCAACAGAGGCGTGGGATGAGATGCGCAAGTAATTAGTCCTTCACACAGGAACGTTTTAATGACAAAAACCTGACAAATGTCTTGAAATATATCAACAATGTTCTCTGGACCGTTTAATTATTAGAAAATAATACAGAATCAATAATAATGGATTATTTTTCTAATAATTCAATGTACCATCGTCAATTCCTTACATATTATTTGAAAATAGTTTAAATTGATTAGGCTACTTAAGGCTTTAGGCTTTTTTATTTTTCTATATTCCCTTAAATACCTTTAAATCCTTTAATTCCTTTAAATAAAAAGACCAGTAACATCCCCCCCGCCCCGCCCTCCCGCCCATGTTGAAGACATAGTTACGAACTTGCTGTAAACTGACCTTCTGCTCAGAAGTGACCGACAGACTCTGTAGTCGTGCTGTCATGAGGGCCAGGCTCTGTTCAAACGCCGCCACCAGGTTGGCCTGCAGACAGGAACAGGTTAGTGTCTGACATACTGTACACTACGCATCATTTCTCAGATGTGTGTGTCTCCATCTGGACGGGAGTGACAGGAATCAAGAACAGCTGCTGAAATGAATGGGTGGATGGAGGGTGAAGAGAGGATGACCTTCAGGCTGGAAAGGACAAAAACATGAGGTTGCCATGTGATGACACACACGCTACAGAACAGAGAGTGTGTGAACGAGACTATGGAATCATCCTGATAAAAAATACAATATCCATCATGCTTCTCACTCCGACTCCGGCTGCGCATGCTACTGCATCACAACTACATGTTTACATTTCCTGGAAAAACTCTCCCACGTGATGCTAGGCTGTTGTGGCTGGTTACCAGGGTGTTTCTAGTTGGTTGCTATAACGTGTTTTCATGGTTGCTAAAGGTTTGCTATGCTGTGACTAGGGTGTGATGGATGGTTGCCAGGGCATTGCTATGTGGTTGCTAAAGTTTTCTGAGTGGTTATTAGTGTGCTATACAATTGTTAGGGTTTTCTCATAGGTAGATATGGTGCTATGGATAGTTGCTATGTGGTTAACAGGGTGTTGCTCTGTGGTTGCTTAGATGTTCTCAATAGTTGCCAGAGTATTGCCAATTGGTTGTTAGGATGTTATGTTATGTTGGATTTGCTATGCGGTTGCTAGGGTGTTCTCAGGGGTTGCTAGAATGTTATGAATGGTTGCCAGGGCATTGTTATGTGGTCAATAGGGTGTTGGTAAGTGGTTGCAAGAGCGTTGCTAAATAGTGTAAGAATGTTGTGAATGGTTTCCAGGGTGTTGCTATGTGGTTGTTAAGGTGTGTTAGCACATTGATATTAGGTTGTTAGAGTGTTCTGGGTGATTGTTAAGCAGTTGCTAGGGTATTGTAAGTGGTTCCAAAGGAGTTCTGGGTGGACATACAAAGCAAAAATGATGCAATACAAGTCACACACAAAATTGAATACTCTGGGTTATGGGTTTGTTCAAATAAGCAAATGCAACTTTTAATCTTCAATTAGTGCATTTGTGATTATGTCAGCGTTTGCGGTAATGGTTCCCACTTTCAGCACACAGGGTCAACACTATGACATCATCAGCATTAGGTCAGATGACAACTAAAAAGCCACAGAGCAAACATAAATAACTTCAACTTTACATTAGGGCTGGGCATTGACACAAATTTCACGATTCGATTAAAGTTCACAAGCTTGCAATTCTATTCTGATTAAATTCGATTCTATATAAATTATTTTGGAAATATATAATACATGGCTAATTTTTTCAATGAAAAAAACCCTCAACTAATGCTGTAAACTATACTGGGTGTCAGTTGGCACTACATTACTATAATATTGAAGATTAATATTAACTGATTTGTATACAAACACAAATTACACACAAGGAAGATTTTTATAATAATAAAGTTTATAATATTAACTTTCTAATTACATAATTATATTTCTACTCCAACTTGTTTTTAGAAATATAAACATTTCAATGGTGGCTGTCAGAAAAACTTGAAGGATTTATTCAAACATAATGTAGGCTACATTAAATAATGAAGAACATATGAATATGTAACATGGTGCATATTTTTAGCAAAATCTACCTCTCTAGAGTTTTTTTTTTTTTTTTTTTTACCTTACTAACTAAATGTGACATTAGGTGACATAGACCTTATTTCCACAGCTCATACGCACCGGGTGTTTTTTTTTTTTTTTTTGGTCTACTGAAATTTCTCTGGAAGATATGTTTGCAATGTTTTGTCAGCAGAACAATCCAAAAAACACATGCCTTGCCCGCTTTCATTTGTGTTGTAATCAAAGATGGCGCTGTTGTGAACAATCTCTATTCTCAAGCTGTTTAATTGAAGCCTTTCCACGGTTGAAACACTGATTGAGCGATTACATGAGACAAGATACGGATTTTGGCAAGATGTTCTGTATCTTTCAACATACCTTCTGATGTTCATTCATATTTATTTTGTGCTGTAAAACGGAGTAAAGAGGAATATATGGTGTATTCCTGTTTTGCTTGATCTGAAGGCTTGATCTGATCGGAGGCGCCAGAGCAACAGCGATCTTTAAGCCATGTTAAAGAGTGCCAAAACAGTATTTATTGTTTAAATTCCACAATAAAAGGGACAGAATTTGAAATTCGAGACTTTTGCTGCGTCCGAAATTGCATACTGTCTGAGAAGGTATATATTTTAATTTGATTCGCAACCGTTAAAAAACGGTAGTATGAATGAAATTTGTACAGTACGTACTACATTCACCATGTTGTTACTGTCACGTGACTTACCGTCAGTTGCGTCACTTCACTTCCCTTCATAAATCATCTCCCATGGCCTCATGGGATAGTAAAGTTTTTTTTTTCTCATTACTTTACTTTTTTACATTTTTTCAAATAACAAACAGGCATTATCATATTGTTAAATACATTAACAATAAGACCAAGCAGCATATAATAAACACAAAGAAAACAATAAGATAAAATAGATAAATAAAAATTTAAACAAATTATATAAAATTACAGATTGAATAAAACTTTAGGGGAGTTAATCCATGTACTGTATGTTGTCAGTAATTTAGAGATTTTTAAGGCACTCCTCTTTTTTAATTGTTTTAAGTATTGAAATAAAATTTTAAAATCATGTTTACATGCCTCAAAACCTGGAGAAACTTAAATAAAACTTGGCTACAATCAACTTATTATCACGGGATAGTAAAGTGTCCATCGAATGCACACTTCAGAATCACAGCAGAAGTACTAGGACATCCTGGGACTTTTTACGCAATTTTACGCATACTATATATAGTAAGGAAGTACACGATTTCGGACGCATATCAAGAGTAACAAAGCACAAAGCTCATTGCGACTTATTTGATGGGAGGCGCGACACAATGTTCTGTTGATCCATCATCAGAAAACAGCATAGACTAAAAGATCGATTCTTGTGATTTAGGAATCGATATCGGTTCATAAAAATGAGAATCGATTCAAATCGAGAAATTGATATTTTGTACCCAGTCCTACTTCACATCATCAGTCAGCGCCACACTAAGGGCAGGGAGGCCTTCGAGAGGCACACACACACACACACACACACACATGCAACAGCGAGTGACAAACCTGGCCTGCCTGCAACAGCCAGCAACCCCAGGAACCAGTCAGTCATCAGAGGCCGGGAGAGGACATCAGCCAGGGAGAGAGGGAGAGCGCTGTTAGGACTATAGGGCCACAACTCTCCATCCCACACACACACACTAATATATGTACTGGGATCAGAAATCAGGGCCCTCTGGAGGGGATTTACAGGTGCTCTTTCCACACATTTAAAGCACAATGTAGAGCCCTACTCAGACAGGAAGACTTTTCCCTGAGGTGATTTGGTAAATTCATGCTTTATAGATGTACTTTGTGATTTTGATCCTGTTCGAATCACACTGGGAAAACTAATCCTGTCTTCATATGAGCGTCACTACAGTGTGTGAGTGTATTGCTGAAGCAGCAGATCAGTGCAGGGTGAGTTGAAAGCAGGTTAGTGGGAGTTTGCAGTGAGAAGTGATCAATTATTGACACCAGAGACAGCTGGATTTAAAACACTAGAAATATTTTGATTATAAAGATCAACATTGCATGGCAACACTCATTAATTAACTAATTATCCTGGGTTGACTGGGGAAACAAGCAATGATTATTGAAAAGTTTAGAAAAGTGGTAGAATGTAGAAATGCCTGTGATTTCATTGACATGACAGAGTGTCTGATAAACAAACAGCTATGACAACATATTATGGACATTTAAAGGGATAGTTCAACCTAAAATTTTAATTCTGTCATCATTTACTCTCCCTCATGTCGTTCCAAACCCGTAAGACTTTCTTTCATCTTTGTATCACAAATGTGAACCTGTATGACAAAACCAGTCTTATGGGTCATTTTTTTTAAATATTTTTTTGAAAGCTGAATAAATAAGCTTTCCATTGATGTATGGTTTGTTAGGATAGGACAATATTTGGCCGAGATACAACTATTTGAAAATATGGAATCTGAGGGTGCAAAAAATCGAAACATTGAGAAAATCGCGTTCTTCGGACCAAATGGTCCCGGAGAATTTAAATAAAAAAATGTGTAAAATCATAGCTTCATCGGAATGGTCCGAAATTTGGTGACTTTGTTGGTACTTGGTATATGAACACCCCAAAAAATTGGGGACAGGATTTGAATAGTCTAAGTGGTTGTAAAAAAAAATGGTCACACTCAGGGCCCTCGGGTCCAAATGGTCCCGCCATAGGAAATGAATGGGAAATTGGCAAAAATGTGACAATACTAGGGATGGGAATTGATAAGATTTTATCAATATCAATGCCACTAACGATTCTGCTTATCGATCCGATTCTTTAACGATTCTCTTATCGATTCCTGATAGCACTGTGTGGGAAAAAGTAGTCTTTTTCGGGGGGGGAAAACAAGTCGTTTTAATGCTTACACTTGACTAAGCAAACTGTACTTTTTATGTAATTTCTGTAATAAATGGAACCTTATTGTAAAGTGTTACCGATTAGTTATACACCGATTAAACGTCCCGTGAGTTCAGTGTTGGAAAGATCAGTTGTTTTAACCATTCATTAAAACGAATCGGTTCAAATGAGTCATTAGTTCGCGAATTGGACGTGTCATTATCGGACGTGTGCGCGTTGTGTGATTATCCCGCCAGTTGGGACATCCCACAAGATGTGTGTCATCACAGAAAACATTTCATCACTGGATCGTTTATTTGAAGTGTGATTATGTCAGCTGAATGTGCGGAAGACTTTTCAGAGAAGATAAGGCAACGTATTTTAGCACAATTCACACCCAGCGGCAATTCAGGAAAAACAAATCTCCGAATGCTCCACATAAAACTTTAGTCTCCCTACCTTACCATCGTGTCGTTTATTTTGATTAATATGTGCGAGGGAGAGAGGAAGACAGCGCTTAGTTTTGAGACGGTGAAGCCTACTTTCGCCTTGCTCCGAAGAGAGAGAGTGCGTGCGCGCGACCGGGGCTCTCTCTCTCTCTCTCTCTCTGCTCGATCAGTTTAACATGCGCCCTGTCACAAGCGCAGCGGTTCATCTACATTACCAGAGAGAGACAATTTTACTCACTGATCAAATAAGACTTTGCAGGACAAAGATTATCTTTGGACGCGGTGCTATGGTGCTTGATAAAGGACAAAAGGGACAGTTGTGAGTTCACGGTCTGTACATACTATGGCTGACTCAGAGCAGGAGCATCGATAAGAGGACTCGTTAACGTCGAGGGCATACAATATCGATGGATCGTAAAATTTAGAACCGGTTCTCGAGTGGAACCGGTTTTCGATTCCCATCCCTAGACAATACAGAGTTTTTTTGTGCGTACAATCTACAAATCAGCCACGATCCAGAAAAAAAGCACACAACAGTGAAGGGGTGAATCTATAAAACATCAAGAGTGCAAAACAGACACATCCACACACACACACACACACACACACACACACACACACACACACACACACACACACACACACACACACACACACACACTTTTATACATAAACAAACGAATAAATTCAGATTACATATGTGTTTTGCATTTTTAAAATGCTCAGTTTGTCCACCAGATGGCATCCATCTAATTTCAAAAATTGCTTTTATGAGGTCTAGGCTTGACTCTAAAATGAAATACAGCTTTTAAAAAAATAAAAAAATATATTTTTTTATTTTTTATTATATTCAATGGGGGGAAAATGGGTCATATTTATTGCATAAATATTAATTATAAATCTTAAATTATCTCAAAACACCAAAAAAGAAAAGAAAAAATATTATAAAAAACAAGTAAAAAAAAAAAATATGATTTTCTTTTAATAAATATGAATCAAACCCTTCCGGACCATTTGGTCCCGAAGACCCTGAGTGTGACCCTGAAATGAAGGACCCCAGAGGGTTAAAGTTGTCTATTTATGTTCGCGATTGTGCTGCATTCACTCACAAATATAAATGTTTTATACATTTACGGTAGGAAATTTACAAAATATCTTCATGGAACATGATCTTTACTTAATATCCTAATGATTTTTGGCATAAAAGAAAAATTTATAATTTTGACCCATACAATTTGTTGTTGTCTATTCCCACAAATATACCGGTGCTACTTAAGACTGGTTTTGTGATCCAGGGTCACAAATGAAGATCTTTTTGATTGATGGATGTTTATATGTGAATAAAAGCCTGAATTAAATCTGTTAATCATATAAAGTGATCGAGTCTTGTAAGAATATTTAGACTAAACCACTCAATTCACATGGATTAGTTTTACGATCTCTTTATGAACTTTTTGAAGTGTCAAAGTGGTAGTTGTGTAGCTGTCAATGAAGGGTCAGAAATCTCTCAGATTTCATCAAAAAGATCTTCATTTGTGTTCTGAAGATGAACGAAAGTCTTAAGGGTTTGGAACGACACAAGGGTGAGTAATAATGACAGAATTAACATTTTTGAGGGAAACTATACCTTTAAGTACATATAAAGACTCAAATTGCTATAGCTATTATGACACAATAAATGTGACTTGTATAATATAAATCTAATAATATAAATATGAAATAAAACAACAGATTTAAAATGTTTAAATGTATAATATAAAAAAAGAGAAATGTGATTATGTAAATGTATTACTTTAAAATAATACCAAGAAAATAGAATGCAGTAAAATAACCCTAATTTTTTAAAAATCTGCAACTGGGTATATAATAGTGTATGTGTTTTTTCACGTACATTTGCTGAGAGTTGGGTTGTCAGGCTGGCCACTTTATCCTGAGACGACTCGAGCTCACGCCTCAGTATCCGGATTTGCTGAGATGGAAAACGAGTTGCAAACAACAAAAATTCATATACAGCACTATACGTAGTACTTTCAAAACACACATATTTATGGTCAGCAAAAGATGGTTTAAGCTTAAAATGTAATGAAATTAGTATAAGAATGACGTCACTTAAAAAGAGAACTATGGTTGGTTGATTTACATGTCTGGTTCTTGGCCAGAATGAGTTGCAGTGTGGATCAGACTCAGATTGAAACGTCAATATGAATGTTTTATATCTTGAGCAGAAAATAAGAGGAAGCAAAGGATAAGGACAAGCTGACAACAGCGTCATAAGAAAAGTCTTACCTCTCCTTGAATTCTCTCTTCAGTCTGAGAGTGCATGATACAGAAATGGAGATAAAGACCAAGAAAGGTGAGCAAGGACAGGAAATAGAGAGGAAAAAATAGCCTGTGCGTTAAAGGGATAATTCAACCAAAAAATGGCATCAGTTACTCACCCTCATGTCGCTCCAAACCCATAAGAATTTTCGTTCATCTTCAGATCATTGCCATCACAAATGAAGATCTTTTTAATGAAATATGAGAGATTTCTGTCCCTCCGTTGACAGCTACGCTACTACTACTTTGACGCTTCAAGAACTTCATAAAGGGATCGTAAAACTAATCCATATGAATTGAGCAGTTAATCCAAATTTTCTGATGAGACTTGATCGCTTTATATGATGAACAGATTGAATTTAGGCTTTTATTCACATATAAAACATTGATCAGCGAACATAAAAAGAATCTTCGGTGTTCTTGCTGAAGCTCAAACATGATGCGTAACACGAGAATGAACCTCATTGGTTCTCACACGTCAAGCAAACATGCTTGAGCTTCCGTTTACCACAAATGATGTGTGTGTTGATCAATGTTTATATGTGTATAAAAGCCTAAATTAAATCTGTTCATCATATAAAGTGATCGAGTCTCTTCAGAAAATTTGGACTAAACCACTCAATTCATATGGATTAGTTTTACGATCTCTTTATGAACTTTCTGAAGTGTCAAAGTGGTAGTTTTGTAGCTGTCAATGGAGGGATAGAAATCTCTCAGATTTCATTAAAAAGATCTTTATTTGTGTTCTGAAGATGAACAAAAGTCTTATGGGTTTGGAACTACATGAGGGAGTAGATGATGACAGAATTTTCATTTTTCGGTGAACTATACCTTTAAGAGAAACTGCAATAATTAAAGGGCCAGTCAGATCAGAGTTTTGTGCTCCATTCAGTTTTAAGTGTAACATTTTCTGATTTATCTACATAATAAATTTCAAGATTGATGAACTTTGAGCTGTGAATTTTTATTTTTCTATTCTAGTAAAAATAAAAAGACCTCTGACCAATAGAGGATCTAAACATCATTCAACATCATCATTTGAACAAATACAGAAATCAACCCAATTTCAACATCCTCATAAGTTTCTACTCACAGAATAGTTGGATGAGGCATTTGAGGCCAGAGACAGCACAGATCCATGAACTGAGAGAAAGAGAGAACAATGCATTTTTACTTTATAATATAAGTCAACATGAAACGCTGTTTGCAACCAATTACTTGTTTTAATATGGTATATATTCAAATTAAACATAATATTTGACAAGGAAAACATTAGTAGAGACTCCACTGATGTTTAGAATAACATGCACTGAAGAATGATTCAAACTAGGATCATGTATTAAAGAAAAAGGGCTTGGCTTGATTTTATGAAGTATTCATTAGATGTCTTGTTTGGCCATTGAACAGTGTTGTTATTAACTGAAATATGTTCTGGTAATTGAAAATAAAGCTGAAATAAAATATAAATATGTGAATGAGAAGCATAAACTTAAAAAAATTATTTGGCAAATGATTGAAATAAGTTTCAGTACTAAAACTACAAAGAAATTTGAAATAGAAAATAATAGCTAAATAGAACATTAAAAAAATGAATAAAAAGGGCAGAAACACCTAATAAAATTACTAAAACTAAAATGAAAACTATAAAAATAAAAGCTTCAAAATATGAATTAATATTAAAACAGTATAAAAATAAAATAACACTGCTATTGAGCTATCAGTAAAAATTAGATTAAAAAACAGGTTGGTTTAACTCCCTATGCCCGTTAAAAGCAGCAGGTAACACTTTTAAGTTACAGTAGATTGACTCCGTATTTATGTTTGCATGCATTTGAATTTGTTTATTAGCAAAGTGAAGCATTTATGCACGTCCAATCAAATTGAGGGACAGGTACAGAACATTTCTTGCGCTCACCATCTTCACTGGGCTCCCTGAAGGATCCGGATCTCATCATGCTCTTCGGCCGGTCGGCCAGAGAGAGAGAGCTGCCCAGAGGAGAGGTCCCGTACAGCTCGTAGCCCATGTCATTCGCTGGGATGCTGTTGGATCGTGTGATTTGGGAACTCGGGATTGGCGCCACTGTGGAGGACGTCAAAGTGATTTATCTCAGTCATGTGATCAGGTCTTACCTGTAAAATGAGAAGGTGTTTGACTTCACTTACCCACGTTGGTTGGCGGTGTTTTTCCTAGGAAGGGCTGTGTCACGTGTGTGGGTGAGGGAAGCTGAGGCGGGCTCTCCGAATCCGTCATGCTAGTGATGGTGTGGGAATGCCGGCGTTCCCTTCCTTCGCCATCGGATTGACCGCTGCCATAGCGACTGAGGAAGACAGTGTGACAAATGTCAGAATCATCTTACATCGCATTGCTGTACTAGTTCACTTTAGATTAAATAAATGTACCTGAATCCTTTCTTGGGTAAGGTGTTCCTATCAGTTTGTAAACTGGGAGGGGTAGAGAGCAGCACATATAAATACCTCACCCCAAACCAGCACTGTTAGCATTACACTGATATCCAGTCCACAATCTTCATCTGATAGTGTAACTCGTCTAGTTTATTCTTTCAGGTGGTTTGCTCTTTTGCCAGTAGGGGGCGGCTGGCTCACACCAGATGACATGAGCACATGTTTTTTTAAAACATTAACTGTATATATATATATATAAATTGAGAAGGTTGAGAATATATATATATATATATATATATATATATTATATTTGATTAATAATATATATATAATTAAATTATTATAAAATTCTACATATCTACATACATATATATAATATAAAAAATATACATATATAAAAAATAAATAAATACATAATTTTAATTAACATGATAATATTATCGATTATAAAATATGTTAAAATAATAACATTAATTCATAATTAATAAAATGGCTAACATGCATGGATTAAAAGATAAGATAAGATAAGATAAGATAAGTCTTTATTGTCCCCTATTGGAGAAATTCGTCTCGGGCATTCGAAATGCCACAATATTGATTTGATAGGCACTTTAAGTGAGGCCTGCACAGCAGCATCCTTTAAAAACAATGCTGGTGACAGTTATGCTGCTCTTTTTAACAGGTTCATTCATTCATTATCCTATATGAAATCACGGTTTTGCTGTACTTTGCTCAGTTAAACCATATACAGCCATTATACAAGCCCAAACTCACCTGTCGCCTAAAGTGATGGAGGTCCGACTGCCTGCGCCCCACGTCCCAGTACTCCTGGCTTCTTCCCGGTCTCCCAGATCCGTTTTTAAGGGCACGCTCATATGAAGAGGCAGTGACTCCATGCTGCGGTGCAGGCCGGACATCTTCGGGTAGAGGATCGGGGAACTGCTCACAGACAGAGCCTGGCCTGAGAAACAGCTGGGAGAGTCGATGTGGAGCACTGGCGCTGGGCTCGGGGTGAGGCGGGGGGGCAAGCGGGAGCCCGCCAGGTCCTGGAGCTTGGAGTAGGGAGGGATCTTCGGAGGAAGGTCTTGGATGGTGATACAGGAGTCCAGACTGTTGGAGTTGACCTTGTCTAGGAGAGCCAGGCTGGGAGGGTGAACCACAGACTTACTGCTCAGCAACCTGTTCGAGTAAAAGCACCAAATCAGCATCAGTGACAACATGAACTCAAAGACCTTCTGTAGTCAAGCACCGCATGAAGCCGAGGGATTTCAGCGCATCCAAAGGAACTAAATAAAGAACACGCCGCCAACCATAAAATCGACCTCAAAGGCTCTTTATGTCCGGTTCCAGAAAGGCTTTTAAATAATTGAGTTGCATAACTTGCGTAATATAAACACACAAGGCATCAGCAGAATATTTCCTCCAAAAAAGTTGCCTATTAAAGTTGCTTAATTTACTAAATTAAACACTATTTTATATATTTTCCCCTATTTTTATTTTTTAAGTGCTGCATAGCTACCTGAGTCACTTAATTTTTACCATTTGTTAATTATTATTTGAAAATATCATGAATTGATTGGTATGATTTGTTAAATATTTAAATTACAAAGACACAGATCAGAATCATTAGCTGTGACAATCTGAATTGATTTAAATAATTAACAAATCATAATCAATAATCAATTCGTGATATTTTAAAAATATATTTTTTTATTTCAAACGAATGGGGTGCTGTGTAGCACATAAAAAATAGATATATTTAAAAAAATTATATTTATTGTTATACCTGTTGATTTAATTGAATATTATCTATAAATAATGCAACAATCATATATAAATAATTTAAAATATCTAATTTATTACATAAAATATCTCAATAATTTAGGACAAACGAAACCATCATTGAAGAAAAATTGAAACCAAAAAATTTAATTGAATAATGTTTAATATATAATTCAATAAGCATAAATATATACAGTATATATATATATATATATATATAATTTATATTTAATAAAATAAAATAAAAATTAAGTAATTTATTTCCATTTTATAGTAAAAAAAAAAAGAAATATGTTTTATTTCACTTAATTTTATGTACAAATGAAATGGTTACAATGAATGTTATTTGCCATGTGGTATTTGTGTAGATGTGGTACCTCGGCGTGCAGGTCGGAGAGCTCAGTTCAGGGTATTTACTGGAGCTCGTCCTCCGCACTCGATGGATCTTCTCCACTGTCTCTCCACAGCTGTTCTCAGCCTTCAGACAGCTGATCTCCAGGTCCGCTTTGGCCTTGGCCCTTTCCTTCTCCTTCTCACGATCCGTTTGGTTGACGGGTCCAGTGAAGCTCGGGCGACTAGCCGCTTTAAAGCTGCCTCCTTCTTTTCCTCTGGTGGGCATGGTGTTGGGCAAAGCTGGCACGGGTTTAAGAGTGAGGAGGCTGGCATCAATGCTGCCACTGACAGGGCGAGAGGTTAAACTCATTGCACTGGATTTTGCAGGCCGTGGAAGACTACGATATTGAATGCTACCGCGAGCGTTGGGCGAAAGGAAACCCTGTTCGGAGCCGCTGGCATCAAAGCTGTTTTTGCGCACGCCTCCACCTGGGACGGGTTTGATGGGGATGCCCGAGGACTTTGGGGTTTTGCCCACAGTGGCCGAGCCACTAGTGATAGTGGCGCCTCCTGCTGTCAGGACAGTGGCGGTACCGGTGGTCGGGGGTTTCTTGTAACCAAAGGAGCCGCCAGCGGAGGGTTTCACCAGACCTGAGGGAGGCTTTCGGTGCTCGGCGCTCTCCCGGCCGGCATCAGAGCGGGAACGCTGGAGACCCGTCGACTTCACTGACATTTTCACCCTGTCAACTGCCTTTGAGTCTCCTTTGGGGACTTTAAAGTAAGAGAGGAAACAGTCACTAAAACTGACAACATCTCATTTGTACATGTGCAAATTTAAACCCTTGAGCATCAACGTTTGGTGGCACACATCTGGACGTGTTTGAAGATACAGAGGGGGATATAAGTGGTGAATGACTAAATTTCACTTCATTGAATATTTTCTGGTATTTTTATGTGCTTTTGTGTGATTTCAGGGAACATTTTCTCAATGTACTGTTCAGAGAAATTTCTTTAAAAACATATTATTTAAGAGGTGAGAACTGATTCAACTTCATCCATAAAGATAAATCAAATCTACAAAATTTTTAACCACAATCTCTATCAAATCTCTTCATCAAGTAATTATAATATCCTTTAAATAGTATTATAGTATTTATTAATATTTGAAATTAGCTTTTATTCTTAGTATGTTCAGTTTTCCTTTAGTCTTAGTTTTGTCTCAATTTGTTACATGCTTTTTTAATTTTATAGCTTTTTAATATTTCCATTTCGCTTATATGTTTTAGTAATTTCAGTAATTACAATACTTAAACTTATTTTAGTTATTTGCCAAGGCAACATTTGAACCCCAAATGAAAGCCAAAACCAGAAACCCGAGATGTTCATACTTCATTCATTATAATAAACTTTGAAAGAGTGAACCTGTGAGCAAAAAAATCTTCCTCTAGGATGGAAATAATCCATTAAATTCTTTAAAGTATCCTGAAATGTCGCGTTAAAACCACATAAATGAATTGGTAATCATTCAGCTCCGTGAAATACATCAAAATACCCAGTTTTTACCATCTGATACCAGGATACCACAACAGCACTTTTCTGTGGGAAATTCCCACATCAGCCTCATCATCAATAAAGTTAAATTTCCTTTCACACACACAAAGCTGAATCAGTGTTGATGACCAAAACCAGGATGACACACGTCCTCTATGTGGTCAGAGTCAGAGAAGTGTCTTTGAAAGGTGAGTATAGGAAAGCCTTGGGGCTATGACATCAGATGAAGTCATGGAGAGAACCTGATTGAAAGCCATGGTTAAGTTTCTGTGGCTTAAATCTACAGTGTGTGAGTCATGGATGGAGACGAGGGCAAGCACTCATCTGCATTTAATTAGAGACACTGCAAAGATAAAGAGCGTCTCAGCCCACACAAGATATAAACTCAGATGCACACGTGATTCGTACAGCGGAGGTGTCCGATGAGACCAACACGAATCTCATCTGAATATTACAAGGAAAAATAGTGACCAAGAATATGTGAACTTGCTAATGAGGTTTAATTGACTAAATATTACTGATAGAAGAGATTCTAAGACTGTGCCAATACTAATGACACTTTAAAAGCACATTTGATGGGTTTGAAATGATAAAAAAATGATTTACTTTTCAAAATGAACACTTTCTGGCTCCCAAAATACATGCTAACATACTACTCTTACCACTTCTGCATTATATAGTATAGAGTGCTCAGTATGCAATACTTTTATACACACAATGGCCCTCATTTATCATTCTTGCGTAGAAACGGGCGTATGTTGGAGTAAGATTATGCTTACACTCCTCTCACCGCCTGATTTATGAAGCTGTGCGTACCTTTGAAATCCAGGTGTACGCAATACCTGCCCTTGATAAATGCCGCGGCTGAAAACGATCGTCATTAGAATAAAGCGCCCCTATATATTCAAGTATCCGCTTCCCCCACACCCTCATTTTACGCCATGGACACACGGAAGACGGCAAAGAGGAGACACTTCTCTGGAGATCGAGACCATCACCATCATGAAAAATTATTATTAAATCAAACAACAATATTGTTGATGATAAATTCAAAGTTAATTGTATTTTTTTTTTCAAAACGCTATAAATCCATCCATTTTTTGTCTAGAAAAACAACAACAAAAACAACAAGAAGAGAACATGCAACATATAATCAGGGACTCATACTATTAATTAATATAAATTAAATAAGTGCAACTGCATGAAATAAATAAAAGCCAAACAAAATAAATAGTAAAATAAATTAAACAGTAAAAATAAAATAAATATTTCCAATGTCACGTTCCAATATCGTCCACCACATAAAACAAATAATTTAAAAATAACACACAGATACAGTCCTTAAATACAACAATGTTAAAAATACATTCAAATCATTTAGTAACACATTTAGGCTAATAGTAATTCGTGCCGAACTTGAAAAGTAATGATAACAATATTCAGGCCTACTATTAGGCTACGTGTTGTAGCCATTAACTAAGTGCATTTAGTTTCATATTTGTTAAAAAATAATAACGTTATTTTTTCCCCATCTATGTTGATTATGAAAAGTGAACATAGGCTAAGATAGGATGCGCAATATATCGGGAGACATGGTCAGACATGATTTTGGCCACTTAATTAAGTTTTGTTTTGTGGAAAGCCTTTCTTTAAAGTGAATTTCGTTTTGTATAAATTGTATCTTAATTTTAATATTTTTTTCATCAACCAATTGCCTGGATTTAATAAATAAGAAGCAAATAGCAGACAATATAATCATGAGTCATGACATGGAGGCGCGGGCGCAGTCCCTAGCATTGCACGTGAACTGGAGCGCATCTCATCACAAATTAACCGAAACTCAGTATATGCCTCACAGACATGAGAAATATATCTATAAAGAAAGCTTGAAATGTCTTTAAACGAAACAATTATAAAAGAAATAGGCTACTCTCTCTATAGGCGCGTTCACTATAGAGATGGTGATCATCAATTTCATCTTTGCAGACACAACACTAGTTTATTAATAGAAATAAAGTACAAAGTTTATCGCGTTTTGGAAAAGAGCTCTTCATATCTTTTAGTTTGTCAGTGCGTTTTGTGGTGTTAGGAATTGTTTTTCTGCGCATTTCCGCACTAACTCAAAACGTGCGTATACATGTACACCACCTCCTGACCTGGCGTAGGATTTGAGCGTGCCGTACGCCAACGTCCATATTGATAAATATCAAAGTCTCCGTGGTTTTGGGTGTACGCCAGGTGTACGCTGGAAATTTGGTGTACGCACTTTTGATAAATGAGGGCCAATAGATCTGTTTTAAATTTTTTTGAATGACTCTTCTGCTCTCCAAGGGACAGGTTTATTAAAACAAAAATACAGTAAAAACAGTAATATTGTGAAATATTATTACAACCTAAAAGAACAGTTTTCTATTTGAATATATTGTAAAATGTAGTTTACTCCTGTTATCAAAGCTGAATATTTTAGCCTTGTTACTCCAGTCTTCAGTGTCAAATGATCCTTCAGAAATCATTTTAATATGCTGATTTTCTGCTCAAGAAACATTTCTGATTATTATCAATGTTGAAAACAGCTTCATATAAATATATATTATATTGTAATTTTACTTCAAAGTGACTACACCCCCCAAAAAACAACAGAAACCAACAGTTTTATTCAGTCCTATGACCTCTATGCTTTTTATTCCTTAAATTGTTGATTATGTTTTTACCATTTGTGAGGGTAATTTAATAACAGAACAAAAGTATGACAGAGGAAAATTGCATATGGCACCATGGCTGCTGGTTTTCTTCTAACTGCACTGGATCGCTGACATTTAAATGTCATTTTAAACTATGGATCCAGCATATAAAGGTTACACTGCAGACAGGAAGACTGCATTAACAGAAGATGGTAAAAAGATAAACCTCACAGGCTTCTCTCTCATGTAATCTTCTATGAAAACATGGTAAATGAAAGTTAAAGGAATGATTCACCAAAAAATTAAAGTTCTGTCATCATTTTCATGTTCATGTCATTACAAACCAACATGACTAGATGCATGAATGAGGTTTGAGATTTTGTTTTTCAGAGGACAACTACTCAGCATCGATCATATGACTTCAGAAGACTTACATATTTAAATATATAGCACAATAGACTACTTTTATGATGCATTTATGGTGCTTTATTGTCCTTTTTAGAGTCTTATAGCCTCTGGCCACTGCATTTTATTGTATACAAAAGTGTGGAACGATATGATGGAGAGTAAAATGATGACAGAACTTTGAAGTATTTGTTTAAGTTAAGACTGAGTTTTGATACTATTCATGTGGTTCCTTTAAAGTTTCCACACAAATGTGTCATCAGTCTGATATCTGCTGAAGAGACACTTCACCAGTCTCTGTGTCACACATGGTCTTCATTTACAAGAGATTATGGATGACAGTAGTCGTAACGTAAACAACCTAAGTTTGTCCAACTGATTCATTTCCAAATCATGATATAGTACCGTTAATATATAATTCTTTGGGAGTTGCATGTTTGGAGAACAAAAACGTTTTGTTTTGCTGCCAAGAAATGAGACCTCTTGAATTTATGTCTTGTATATCTAATGTCTGAAATATGTCGAAATCAGAAAATACAGTCCGTTTATGTCAAAGCTAAAGCCTTAACGTTAGCATAACATTAATAAAATAAAATAAAAAATATTTATATAATAAAATAATACCAATTAAATGAAATGAAATGAAATTCATACCTGCGATTTTTAGCACACTTTGTGAATTGTGTGTGATGGGTGAGGTGACGCCCACAGGAGGATTGCGGCTCTTTTTGAAGCTCCCAGGTTGTCCGAGACTCTGAGGTTTCTTCAGTTCTCCTTTCCCCATCTTGTCCTGCGCGGGAGCATCCGGCAGCCGAGTTTTCCTCCACTTGCAGGACGGCTCCGCTTTTAGGCTCCCGGTGTCATAAACTCCATCAGCCTTCCGTACGGACTTACAGTCCTCGCTGTACCACGCCAGTCCACTCTCCACCAGAGAACGCTTCTCTGCATCCGTTCGCAACTTCACAAACACAAACACAGTAAATATTCAGGATGAGAAATCATGCTATACTACATTTTATATAAAAACACTACTATAGTTTTCATCATTGATGATAATCCAAAATGTTTCTTGAGTAGCAAATCATCATATTAGAATGATTTCTAAAGGATCATGTGACACTGAAGACTGGAGTAATGATGCTGAAAATTCAGCTTTGATCACAGGAATAAATTACATTTTACAATATATTCACATAGAAAACAGTTATTTTACCTTGTAAACATTTTTCTCAATGTTAGTGTTTTTACTGTATTTTTAATCAAATAAACATAGCCTTTGTGAGAATTTACAAGTATGCATTTTGGCAGACGCTTTTATACAAAGTGACTTACATTGCATTTCAAGGTACTCATTTACATTCTTATCAGTTCTTGCTTTCCCTGGGAATCGAACCCATGACATTGGCGTTGCAAGCGCCAACACTCTACTGTTTGAGCTGTAGGATCAAAACTGTATATCGAAACCTATTTATTCATTTTACACCATAACATATTTTACATAATTAATGTATATTTTATTAGAATTTATTTTTTACATTACTTACTATATTTATTTTATAGTGTAATTTGTGACTTGGCCCACATGGAATCTTGATATTTCAACTGCAAAGTTATGCAAGCTCATATTCCATGCAGGCCTATTCGTGACTTACTTTTGCTGTCATTTATGACTGAACATTTTTCCAAGTTAAATTAAATGCATAAAGGCCTCATACAACACACTCACATTATCTGAGAAGTAATAACCGTAATCATAGGCATAAAGACTAAACTGAGCTCAACTAAAAGACTAAGCCTTAAAGACTTACACCTACACTGTAGATTCTGTGAAGCTTTTTCATGGGCACAGAGCACTTCCTCTAATGAAAATAACTTTGCATTAGGCTATATATAACATGCCATCTTTGACAAATGGAAGTGCTCAAAAAAATAACGCCAAGAACATGACATTTCTCTTTTCACACTGTTTTTGAGTAAAGACCAGATGGCACATTGAAAACATCTTCAAAATGTGATGTAATCATGATTTATAAAGCAGCACAGAAAGTCTATCAAGTCATATTGTTCCGCTTTTTGTCTGTTCGAGCTTGATTATTGACATTCTCGACTTTAATGACGAGAAAAACAAAGGTTTGATTTAAGCGAGAACTGATAGCAAGTGCTTCAAACAAGCAAATGACGTGCCTGATAGAAAACAGCTGCTCTTCATTCATCCAGGGAAATCAAAGCCAGGCTTTTGAGCTGGTTAGATGTAAGTACAAGCTCTCCCGGCCTGACTTTGACTGTAGGGGGTGAATATGATACAAGTGTCTCATACATAGGTTATTTGTGACATTGTATTAACAAAATATCAATTTAAAAGATGCTTTTATTAACCTGGTGAGACAAAAACAGACCCACAAACTGAGAATTGTTTAATTTAGGTCACAAATGTGTGCAGTAGAAACATTCAGTTCTAGAGAAAAACACCAGACTTCCAAACCAGAGACACGTTAAATTGAAGATGGCAGCAAACACCAAACCGCAGTCTGAAACACGAGCCTGAAACTGTCAAGACGCTTTGCGTTCTCTTGTCTTGACACAAAACAAATCTTCAGAGGTTATTTTATCCCAATGTTTACCAGAGCAGGAACTGAAAAACAATGTCAAAAACAGATATGGAAGTCATGTTAATATGAGCCTTGGTGGCTTCATTCGTTTTTGTTTTTTAAGCAGTGGTTGTGGTCATTTCAGTTTAGAACAAATTCAGGGTCCGTGTTTTTGAAAGAAGTCTCTTCTGTTCACCAAAACTGCATTTATTTGATCAAAAATTCAGTAAAACAGTAATATTGTGAAATATAATCACAAAATCTAATAACTGTTTAAATATATGGTAATATGTATTTTATTCCTGTGATCAAAGCTGAATTTTCAGCATCATTACTCCAGTGACTTCAGTGACATGATCCTTCAGAAATCATTCTATGATTTGCTGCTCAAGAAACATTTCTGATTATTATCAATGTTGAAAACATTCATATTTGCTGCTTCAAATTTTATTTTAGGATTCTCTGAAGAATTGAACATCAAACAAACAGCATTTATTTGAAATAGAAACCCTTTATAACATCATAAATGTCTTTAATTGTTGATAAATGTCTCACTATTGATAAATGTAATGAATCCTAGCTGGAATTGTTTTATTTTTTTTATTTTTTTATTTTATCTTACTAACCCCCCACTATTGATAAATGTAATGAATCCTAGCTGGAATTTTTTTTTTTTTTTTTTATCTTACTAACCCCAAATATTTTGAATGGTTGGTTAAATTTCTACCTCATGGACAGAATATGGTCAACTTCATACTGAAATTGTCACGTTATTTACAGCTGTAGACATCGTTAGACATCGTTAAAGCTACACTGTGTGATTTTTACCCCCATCTAGCGGTGAAAAGGTATATGACCATCCAGTGAATATTAGTTTCTGTTCCTCTCAATTCCGATTTCGTTTTAACTCCTACGGTGGCCAATGTAGTCCAAGATTAGCATGGCTTCCAGTTCGACCTCGTCCATGAGTGAAAGGTGAAGCTTGAATTAACCGTATGTCCCTCTTTGGCTAATGTACTTTCAAGATGGAGGGGCAACATGGCGACCGACATTAGAACACCTCACCCATATGTATTTTCAATGGCATATTATACACTCACGAGAATACTTTATTACTTGAACGAAGTAAATATACATTAATGAGCACATATATTTTTGAAAGAACTTAGTGTTTTTAGCTAAGAATAAACTAAAAAAGTTACACAGTGTAGCTTTAAAATAGTCCAAGTGACTACAGTGGCTCAATCTTAAGTTTATCAAGCGATGAGAATACTTTTTATGCGCAAAAAAACTAAAATAACGACTTTATTTCAACTATTAATTTCCTTCTCTTTGGGCACAAAAAGTATTCTCGTTACTTGATAAACTTAAGATTGAGCCACTGTAGTCACTTGGACTATTTTAACGATGTCTTTAATAACTTTTCGGGGAACAAGTGTCAATCCCTGAAGAAGCCTATGGAGGAGTGATCCAGCTCTCAGATTTAATCAAAAATATCTTAATTCGTGTTCTGAAGATGAACGAAGGTCTTACGGGGTTGAACAACATGAGGGTGAGTAATTACTGACAGAATTTTCATTTTTGGGTGAACTATCCCTTTAAACCTCACTTTCCAAAAGCAAACAGAAAAAATGTGTTGTTGACAGAAATCCACTCATGTTTAATGGACGCAGTGAGGTGTGTTTCTCCATAGACTTCCATAGTCAGCGTGTTTTACAAGCTGAAATCTGAAGCATGTTGTCAGTAGGGCTTCAGTTAAATTTAACTCCGCTCACAAAATTTAATCAGTGATGTTTTTAGTGCAACATATACTGTATATGATGTCTCTCAACTGCTTGCTGACAGGCAAGTTTATGCCAAGTTATACTGAATCCAAATAAGCAACGTTCAAGAACCTTGAGGAGTGCTTACCATGACGGAGGAGTTGCGTCGCGAGCCGACAGGTGTGGTGGGGAGAGAGTTTAGAGACGAGCTGGCGTTGAGATCCTCTGAGCTCAGGTTATCAGAACCATCGCTCAAACCACTGCTGATGGAGCTGCTCTCGTCCCAACTGCGCGCACACACACACACACACACACACACACACACACACACACACACACACACACACACACACACACACACACACACACACACACACACACACACACACACACACACACACACACACACACACACACACACAGATGTTTAGAAGAAACAAAGAAAGGATGAATGATGCAAGAGAGAAGAAAAGACAACAGTACCACACCCTGGGCACAAGTTATTGCTCAGAGTTTGCTCTTTCAGGGCTCAGAGGACTTAATTGAGTTCTCAGACATTATTCACTTTTAGCATAAAGTTTGTGTGTTGTAAGTCAATGAGTCAATAGTTGAAATACAGTAACTAGATTTGAACTGAAGAAATGTAGTTTATTTTGAGATCTCTTTACGAAGCTTTTCCTGTAAGATTACAGAGATCTTTTTCTCAGGAGGAAGATCTGAGTATCATTTGATCTCAATTTCATCTCAGTATTGTCTAGAGAGAGTAAAATAAAGGTCCTTAATTGGCATTGATGGTTCCATTAAAGGGATAGTTCACCAAAAAATGTAAATTCTGTCAGTAATTACTCACCCTCATGTTGTTCAACCCCGTAAGACCTTTGTTCATCTTCGGAACACAAATTAAGATATTTTTGATTAAATCTTAGAGCTGGATCACTCCTCCATAGGCTTCTGAGGTATTGACACTTGCCGGCCCCGAAAAATTATTTAAAAAAGTTATTAAAAGCATAGTGCTTCTGTGTTGTACGTCACACGCATCACACACATGACCAGCGTCGGCCAATAGTGAGCCTACGTGTGACGCACAACAACAGAAACACTGCACTATTACACTAGTGAACTCACTCGAGGCCCACAGAGAAGGAAATGAATAGTTGAAATAAAGTCGTTATTTTTGTTTATTTTGCACACAAAAAGTATTCTCGTCGCTTGATAAACTTAAGATTGAGCCACTGTAGTCACTTGGACTATTTTAACGATGTCTTTAATAACTTTTCGGGGCCGGCAAGTTTCAATCCCTGAAGAAGCCTATGGAGGAGTGATCCAGCTCTCAGATTTCATCAAAAATATCTTAATTCGTGTTCCGAAGATGAACGAAGGTCTTACGAGGTTGAACAACATGAGGGAGAGTAATTACTGACAGAATTTACATTTTTGGGTGAACTATCCCTTTAAGAACCTTTCAGATCCATAAAACCTTTCAGTTTGCACAAAAGGTTCTCTATAGTGGAAAACAGTTCTTTAGATTCTTAGAATGTTCTTCACACTAAGAAAAAAAAAGCTTTTTTTCTTTTAAGAACTTTTCACTGAAAGGATCTTTGGGGAACCAAAAGTTGTTCTTCCATGGCATCACTGCGAAAACCCCTTTTTGAAACCTTTATTTTTAAAGTCCCCCTGCAGTCAATAATTGTAACCCTTAAAATTCATCTTAGATAATAAAAATTACATATTTACATGTTTTTTACACCATTGCTTCATTGAGGATATGCAGATTTATGAATATGCAAATTAGTAAACAGCTTATAATCTATAATGCTGCACAAATCATGTTCCCATTCGCCATCTTAGAATCAGACAGCTGCCTTCTAAAAATCACCATCGTTAGAAATGCTTTGAACATTATAGTACTTATCCATTATACAGTACTTATCCGATACACTGGAGAAAGGCATATAGTTCATCATAACATCGTAATATACAGGGGTTAAAGTGGGCCGGAACGGGCCGAAACTGCGTTCCGGCACCTCAGATAAATTATTAAATAAATAGATTCATTAATCTCAACGAATCTTGCGGGTCCCGAGATCAACATCCCTTCCTCCCCGCTGAACACGAGTGATTATAAATGCGTGAAATGCACTCACGGTGGTTTAGCGCGGTAAAGTTAGTTTAATGTTCGATATTTCGCCGGACATTGTTTTCCCTTGCCACTGTTCTATAGGGTCGGCAGTCTTACAAAGATACCAATAGCAGGATTAGTTTTAACATTATGGAACCATTATCGACATTAAATAGGCTATTCGTTCAAAATCACCCTGCATTAATGCTGCATATTTATACCTGAGAATGCTTTGACGCGTTTCCACAACGCATACCTAAGGGAACGCTTGCCAATTCCACCAACTGCGTTAAACGTAGCCTATAATTTGTATTATTCAAAATTACTTTTCAAATTCCAAAGCTTGTAGAAGGTTCCTATTGGCAATGCTGATCTGGTAGCCTTGAGTAAATTAACTTATCTAAGAAAATTATTCATAAAACTCATCAGTTGAGCCTATGATTACCTTCTTCACTGACACAGACGAAAATGAAGATGTGGCTACAATGCCAGGGCTCAATTTTTGGCCCAGTGCAGCAATTTTAACATAGTATCGTCATCATATCAGTGTTGATGGACCAAAATAAAACCATTAAAATATCAAGTAAATAAGTATTGTGATATGAGGTGCCACAGTGACACTCTTGTCCCAAAAAGCTCAATACGAAACTCGAAATATGTTGTCCCACGGTGAATCATTTTTCCCTGTTGCACCTACACAAAATGTTATGGTTCCCCCACCTACCAAATCCCACTTTAACCACTGGTAATATACACCATATACATAATTGACTTGCTATGTTGCTACATGTACCCAATTTTTCCTGTCCCTTCTTAAGTTGTTCTCCGCCACACACGTTGACAGGATTGGTCACATGTTTGTGACGGTAGGAAACTGAGGCGGTTTAAAACTGCGTTTTTGAGACCATCTTTGTTTCACTGCAGTTTTAAGGAGAAAATACTCCACCATGGTGTTGACTGATGAATTTGCACATGGTTTGTCTTTAAAAAAAAAAATTCCCCACGGGGGTCTTTAAGAGTGTAGAGTAGATATAAATTATTTGTCACTTGTCTTTCCTATGGGAAACTTTTCTGCTCCATTACCTGACCTAGGAACAGACAAGGATCTCAATGGGAGTATCATAATGAAACAGATGTCTTCACCATATGACCAGAGACTCATTTTACCACACAAGCTCAATTCTGGCTTTGACACAGGCTTGCATTTACTTCCCAAAAAACATTCTAGGGGATTACAGATGCAAAACTGAATGATGGGTAGCAATTGGAACGGTAAAGATTAAGGTCAGTGAGTTTATGAATGGCAAAAAATAACTACGGACGGGCTGTTCTGGCAAACGCTCCCTCTGTTCCGAAAGAGGGAAAGCCACACTAGGATCATAATTCGTCTTCAGTCTTGAAAAAGATGTGATTTAAGCCCAAAACACATGCGACACAAATGCAATGCATTTTAAAACTCTTTGTGTTTGTGAAACTTTCATTGTGTTTTCTATTCACAACAACATAAATTCAACAAGTTATAATGCATTAAGTAGCTCCACAATATCTGTATTATCTGCTATTGTAGCAAAGAAAGATGTAAAGGCCCGTTCACACAATGCACAATAACTATAACGATAACTATATTAGCGTCCACACCAGCGGATGATATCGTTCTGTTTATTCTACGTGCGAGTTGCAGTTTTATCGTCTGCCGCTTTAATTTCTCGAGGTCTTCAAAGCAGGATGGATTCTGATTGGCTGTCAGAGTTTTTATCATTCATTAGCAGGTAAAAAATTATTCTGAAAGTGATTCCAACAATTTCGTTTCTCTGTGTCGTTATCATTATAAAGTTGTAGTGATATTCTTTTATATTTAGAACTGTTTTTTGAACTATAACTTTATCGTTATAGTTATCGTCCTTGATGGGAATGGGCCTGAAATAAAAATAAATAAATAAATAATCATATTCTTCAGTAAAAATAGTAAAGCAAATAAATATTTAACTTTCTTAAAATTAAAAAAAAAAGTATGGGATAATTACATTCTTAATAAAAAGATGCAGTAAATAGATTTATAATTCTCTCAAAATAAAAGTTTTGGGGAAAAAAGGATTATGAATGATTATATCATTAACTAAAAGTAAAAAAGAAGAGTAAGTTAACAGAAAAATAATACACATACAAATAAATAAATAAAAAATATTTTATATATATATATATAAAAATACATAAATAATATATTTATTTATAGTAATAATAAATTAATAATTCATGCATCAAAGGGTTAAGGGTAGTGTTGTGATATTTTTAAAGGAAAACAAGGAAAAAATATTGTCAAAGAAAATTATAACTCAAGAATACAGGGAAAATGGTTTTGGACCAGAAGAGGTTCTTTGCTGAAACAAAAGTTCTTCAAAGAGCCATTAAAGAATCTTTAATGACACAAGTGTGATGTTCAAAATGAACCTGAGTCATTATCACAGTAGATGTCTGTCTGTCTCTTTCAGCTATCAAGTCGGTTCTAGAGTACTTTGTGGTTTCAGACTCAGCAGAGACTACAGAGATGGAAAAGGGAATTATGGGTGCCAAAGAATCAGAGGACAAAAATGGCTTGTTGATGTTCGGAAGAACAACTTAAGGAGCCAGCAATTTGTGCTAATTACAGGTTGTGCGGGCATCGAGGGGAGAGAATGGACTTGCCTACATGTCTCAACGGTTAGAGATGACTCCCGCAAGGATGTTTCTTAATGCTTTTCTTTTCCACTTCAGTTTCCATTTCCACCCATTTAAAAATGTAATGGTGGCACTCTGGAGCCAAAAGTTGGCCAAAGTCTGCGTCAGCTAGTTTTAGTCTAGTTTGAACGGGAAATGTGAGATTACCATACTGAGATATTACATAATTAAAAGAGCAAACAACTAGTCTCAGACTAGATTTTGTGTGGTTGCCATGTGCAAAACTCACTTCCATAATACTGAAGCATTCTGGGTAAATTTGGTCAACTTTGGTCAACTTGTCTAGGCAGTTTGTGGTGGTTTTCATTAATTGAAGAAAAAAAAGAGAAATAAAATATAAATATTAGATTTTAAGGTTGAGTTTAAGTTGAATATACTATAATGGTAGACTATATAGAAATGAAACTAAAGTAACAATGCAGATCAACCTGGAACATACAGACACAAGATGACATTGTTCACACAAACGCTCTGATTGATGTCTCAGAACAGAAAAGTTTTGGTTCATCAGTGTTTCACCCTCAGCAATAAAAGTCCTGTCCTGTTCAGTCTCTCAGGAAATGCTTGCTGTCTCTATATTGGGCTGAGGGACGATTCATGAAGAACCACTGTGGTCTCCCGAATGGGCAACGGTAACATCAATCTCATTTGAACATTAGAAACCGCCAAATAACTCAGGAAATCATTCATCACAGCTGCTGTGCAAACACAGCCCAAAAGGTACGAGTTTAAAATGGAAAAAAGCGACTGTAAGAAATACAGCGAGTTACTTTAGTAGCTTTACAGCTGCACACTGTCAAAAATATCCCGTTAGATTTACAGTAAAGAAACGGCAGCTGTGGTTGCCAGAAATTCAACGTGATTGTGATAATGTTTCAGGTATTACGACATCAGACATATTGCTGCTTTTATATTTTACATATAGTATACAATATACTGTAGCATGTTATCATTAAGTGATTTAATGTTAATATACTGTAAAATTTACCTTTTTTTTAAATTTGCTTTTTACCATCAAATGTACTGACAACCATCAATATACATAAACTTTAAACATTAGTGAGATCAAAAAAGTGTCTTTCTTTTAAGTCAAATTTTCAGTTTCAACTTTAAAAAATTTAGGCAACCAGGTTACTTTAAGTTAAACCAACAAATAATGTTTTACAGTGACGATGAATCAGAAATCATCTGCTGTGTCTGAAATCACATACTGTCTGAGGAGGTATTAAATTTACTTCAAAACCATTAGAAAAATATGTTCTATAGTAGGGCTGGGCGGTATATCGAGTTTGTACAATATCGATTTTTTATTCCCCCACGATATGGAATGAGGCAATACCGTTTATATCGATACAGTAGTTTGATACGAGCACATCTGAAAAATAGTGGAGTATGCAGTGTGAGCTCCAGCAGTGAAAGAACAGTACAATTTGTCGTAAACATGACACAAGCTTATTAAGCGCTTCAAAATAACTGGTAAGATAGTTAACAAGTTTAAAGCAGCTTGCCCTGTCAGATGCTCGGACAGATAGCCTACTGTTAGTGACTGACAGATAAATACTGGCGCTGTTTAATGCGTTTGAGACGCGGTGCTTTCCTCAGTGCTTAACTTACATTTCACAGGTATATTCTCCCTCTGTAAATGTTCAAACAAATCAAACAAATATGTCCATTTCACTGTCAGGAGAGGACGAGCTTCTGCAAATGAATCTCCGCTAAAATTCAAGCTTCCGTGAATGAGCGCGCCAAACAGACGGGCACAATAGAATAGTAGCGCAATAATTCTGACTAAAATACGTATTGCTAAAATATTTGTTGTTGGAGACAATAAATGTGCCATATGTGGAATTTTAAACCTACAAGTATTTTTATGAAAGTGACCATTATAATGGGGTAATCAAATGCAGGCTAATATAATTAGTTTGTGCTTTTGTTTTTAGTTTTAGTTTAGCCTTTAGTCATTTTAAAAAATAAAAAGCATTTTTTTTTGTTTTTAGATTGTAATGTTACAAAGTTAGAATGTAATGTGATTTAACCACCTTTTTGCACATAATATATTGCATAGCCTACATTACATTCCCTATTTGTTTCCATATCCTTCAATATCAACATTGTTTGGATATCATTGAGCAGGATGTGAAATATTTTTTTTTTTAAATAAATACATTTTCTTTATCCAAATAGAAAAACGTAGAAAGTACTGAGATATATATCGTATATCGCCATTTAACCAAAAAATACTGAGATATGATTTTTTGGCCATATCGCCCAGCCCTATTCTATAGTATGAATATGGGTTGTATGAAAGAGATTCGTACGCACTACATCCACCATGTTGTTAGTGTCACATGACCTACCAGCGTCAGTTGCGTCGCTTCACTTCCCTTCATAAATCCCACCCGTGGCCTCATGGGATAGTAAAGTTTGTATCAAATCAGAATCTCAGTGAAAGTAGTAGGTCATCCAAGGACATTTCACCTACTGTTTTTCGAATATATATTTAGACATACTACAATTTTGGTGTACTGTTTTTCGCACACTATATAGTAGAGAGGTATTCTTTTTCAGATGAAGTGACTGTAAGTAGCCTGTCCATAAAACATGTATAGACATGTCTATAGACGGTGCACAGAGTCATACACAACGACAAAACACCATCAGATAATAACAAAAGTCCAAAGCGCAGGCAAACAGGGAAATCCAGGGAAACCGGCAGAAGATTGAGACCATAACATGAGAACCAGGACAAAACACTCAGAGTTGCAGTGTTGACAAGACTTCGCAAAAATGGTTTAAATATACGTAAATGAGATAATGACAAACAGGTGGCAGTAATCAAGATGATGAGTCCAGGTAATGGGTTATGGGAAACGTAGTTCATGAAGCGGTAGTTACATTAAAACCATTCACAACTTTTCCACTGTATATGGTAGGTTAATCAATTAACAGGTTTTTACTGTAGCTTTTTACAATGTCATTTTACAATGTAAGCTGTGAAATGCATTTAAATTATTAAGTAATGCTATATTGTTAGCATTTGCACAAAACATTTAATTTATATTATTGGACTAGTCTATATGCAAAGTCTGAACTGTGACTGAGAGGCAATTAAGGCAGTCTGGCACCACAAACGTCTGAACTGACTATTCAACAAAGAGAGTTTGAGTGGAATTAATGGTCTACTACCTCTAAACTAGGTTTCATTCTCACAACAAACCTCAAGTGTTGACAGGAATAAAGGCTGCAGTGACGCCGATAACTTTAACAGGTCCTTCGGGGTCTTTATGAAGAATGGATCGTGCTTGTACTTAAGAAAAGTGACTCAGTGACTCAGATCACTTTACCAAATTTGGTTAAAACACCAATACTTGATGACAGAGTACTAAACCATTGTTTATTCTGGCTATAGCTCAAATTGGCTGGTTGATTTGTATTCTGTGTGATTAAAAAAATGAGGAATGACTTTGGGTGGGGAGGTTTTGTTGGGCTTGAAATATTGAGCAATTATGTTCTCCTCCCAACTTTATTCCATATGAAAAGCATTTGGGGCTTTGTGACAACTCCCAGCGTTCAGCACTCATATCAGCTGAGACTATATTTTGAGTTACACCCATATTGGTTAAAAAATCCATAAGTGACACAATACGCAGAGAGGAAGAAGAAAAAGAGTGTGCAGAGTCTTGAGCTATTTACCAGATGACGATTCAAACAAGCACAGTTACTCTAACATAAAACTGACCAATAAAATATCCTTCCACTTCAAAAGGACGAAAAACTCTTTGAAAAAATCCTAATTAGACTCAACCTTGACCTCTGTAAACATGAACATGCCCTTTGCATGTAGGTGTTGCAGTTTCTGGTTAGTCTCTAACTAACAGGAGCCACTCCGTTTCTTCTTTAAAGAGAACGTTAAAGAGCCTTTTCTCATATTACACAGCATCTGTTTGCACTAATATACACAGTGCATATATTTATATCAGCAGGGTTGTAATTGTTATCTAAATCTAAAACTATTTTGGGTAATTGAAATAGACCTGAAATAAAATAGAAATATCCAATTTGGAACATAAACAAAAATGAAAATTTTTGCATTGACAACTACCTGAAGTAATTTACCAAGAAAGGAAAATACTACAACTAAAAAAAAAAAGTCAATAAGGACTATAAAAAACAAAAACTAATAAACTTACTTAAACTAAAACCAGTCCTACAATTAAAATGAAAACTAAAAATATAAAATCCATTCAAAATATGAATAAATAATACTAAAATAACACTATACATCACTAAGACGTTCCGTAAAATATTATTGTTTTATTACTAGCAGTATTATTTTTATATTTACTATATATTTCACATTTTCATTTTTTTACATTTCATTAGAAACTGTAGGCTATTAAGGCCAATTTATACTTCTGCATCGAGTGTAGCCATAGTGTACGTCGCAAATAGTTGCAACTAGCTCATTTATACATCAATTCAACTAATCACAGGTGTGTTTACTTTGGCTATTTCACTTCGAACATGACTTATCCAATCAGAATTTGGAACCGAACCCATCCGTTCTATAATAAATAATACAGAACAGAGTCCACTTTGATAATCCTTTAAAAAAATCAGGGATTAGTAAATAAAACATATTGCTGTCAAACGATTTTCCCTTCATAAGCACAAAAAAATAAACGTTACTCACTTTGAAAAGAACATGGTTCTGTTGAGACACGCAGATGTCGTCAGAGGGCGAAACTCCCTGCACGAGAATCCTTCATTCATCGCTGAGTCACGCACAGTCATCCAGCCTTTGTTCACGCTTAATCCAACTCTCATCCATTGAAACTATCCGACTGAGATCAGGAGTCCCTCTTTCACAGGCAACACCCCCGTAAAACACCCCCACCTCCCGGAGAGCCAGTAACAGTGTCCAGATGTTCAGCAGCGTCCAGCGTGTACAAATACAGCTGCATTACTGGACCAGATCATGTTCAGTACAGTTACTCTTTCAGTGAAATGACAGCGCGCGCACACACACACACACACACACACACACACACACACACACACACACACACACACACACACACACACACACACACACACACACACACACACACACACACACACACACACACACACACACACACACACACACACACGCACACACACGTACATCTATCTTTTTGAGGACATTCATTGACACAATGCAATCTCTAGCTCCGTATCCTAACCCTACCCATCTCCACTAAGTGCCTGACCCAAACCCTTACCCCTAAACCTACCCATAACCTAGTTACTATAACCATATCCCTAAAACCAAGTCATGGCCCTCAAACAGGCTTTTAAAGGGCTCTCAGAAAGTGAGGACCGGACAAAATGTCCTCAGTTTACTCTCTTTGTCCTCACTCCGCTGGTCCAAAACTCAGTACAATTTTAGGGTCAGTTAAATTTGTTTGAAAGAAATGTATACTTTTATTCAGCAAGGATGCATTATATTGGTCAAAAGTGACCGTAAATACATTTATAATGTTACAAAACATTTCTATTTCAAATAAATGCTAGTCTTTTGAACTATCTATTCAAAAATCTATCACAGTTTCCACATTAATATGAAGCAGCACAACTGTTTACAATATTTAAAATTATTCTTGAGCAGCAAATCATCATATTAGAACAATGTAATTGTACAAAGAGTAATGATGCTGAGAAAATTAAGCTTTACATCACAGGAATAAATTATAAAATATATTCAAATAGAAAAGACTCATTTTAAATTGTAATAACATTTCACAATATTCCTGTTTTTACTGTATTTTACTCAAATAAATACAGCCTTGGAGAGCAGAAGACATTTCTTTCAAAATTCTTACTGACCTCAAACTTTTGAACGGTAGTGTATCCGTGCTTTTTATAAGGGTAATAATGCATTACATATACAGCTTCATGGAAAGTGTTTTGAGATTTACAACACCATTCATCTACACTGACAAAACTGGTGAGTTAAACTTCTGGCTACGTGTCTGAATCACACACACGTCCCATGACAGACCCCTTGATGGCTTTTCCACACCAGCAAACTCTCCACAAACGCACACATTCATCTCCGTTCAGCTTTGATGTCGAGAGCTTCTTCTGAGGTTCACGCCAGAGTCCAGCGGGGAAAGACTCGACGAGCACCATATGAGCACGAGAAGGACAGGAAAATGCTGGAATATATTAGCTGTGAGAGAGTTACTGAGTGAAATGAAGCTCGGATCTCTTTCTGTCCATCTCATTTCTTTCATGTGGCTCCAGTGGTGCCGAACCATATCTACACATATATACAAACACACATGTAACCACACACAGATATATATCCCAAACACACTGTGTGTGGCCTGCGCTCCTTCAGCCACGAGGTTATGTATGCACATCATCTGGAAACACGGATAATCATAACATGTACACAGTGTGTATCCGCAAATAGCAAATGGATGAATCTTTGCAGCCCTAAAGGTCCCGGCTGCCTATAAAGGTACAGCATATCCATAAAAGTTGCCTAAAATCTCAGAATTACGAATTTGGTAACACTTCATTTCGATGGTCCACTTTAGATGTTCTACTAACTATAAGTAACATTGCAACTACATGTCAACTAGCAGTCATTACAGTATTAGTATCTGTCTGCTTAATATCTGCTGACACTTTATTTTGATGCTCCACCAACAGACTTTCTACTGACTCTTAAATAAATTTGCAAGTACATGTCAACTTATTCTACTAACCTGAACCCTAACCTAAGTCTACTAATACTCTAATGAGAATTAGTTGACATGAGTTGCTTATAGTTAGTCTAAAATGAACCATCGAAATAAAGTGTTACCAGAAATTTACTGTAAATACAGAAAAACAAGACCCCACTGTATTTGCACCTTATAAAAACATGCATGTTCATAATTTTTTCATTAAAATACATAAACTCAAAGTATAGCAGTAACACTGAAAGCACTCTTCTAACTCATCTTTGTGCATCCAAAATTTAAGACAGTCAGTACAAGGCGAAATCTCGAGTATGATTAGGTCAATGTACAAAGTTATTCCGACTAAATTCAAAACATGTCTGTCTCAGTCTAAAATACGGCATATTATGGAACTTAAATGGGTTACAAAATCCATAGATTAAAGTAAAACCAACAACCTAATCCTAAACCTTCTTTAGTTTGGCTTTATAATAACACATGGATATCTGCCATAATGCCAATTTTCATAGTCATCACATCTGCCCAACCAGACTAAAAGCATTAACTGAACGCAGTTTACTTGTGCAACAAGCTCCAAAAGACACAATAATGTCTCTCTGGGATTTAGACCAATGCAGTGCATGAATAACACATCATTCACTTTTATATCCTTGTGTCATGAACACATTTCTGCCACAATTAGCTATTAAATGACGATTTCAAACTATAAATCAAACGACTTCAATCCCATCAAACTGCTTTTGCATGAACAAATGCTCCACATGCACGTGTCACAGTGTTAGAAAATGAGCGACTTTTACACAACAAAGTGCTTTAGAGAGTCTTTTACACCAAGCATCTGTTAGATCAAGATGTAAGATTGTGAGTTATGTTCACAGAACTGGAAGCAAATGATGTGTATCTCCCAAACAAACCACACAACAGCAGCTCAAGCCTGAAACATTAATAAAAGCCATACACACACTTTCCATGCATAAGCCCAGAAGAAAACTTAATTGCTCAGACTTTGCACTTTCACGGCTCAAGTGACTTCCTTATTATTAATCATTTAGGTATCAACTTAATCTCAGATGCTACTTTAAGATGCTTTTAGTAATAAAATCACCAGACAAAAGTCAATAGTTGTCATAAAAGAAGTGTATAGACCGGATCTTTTGCTCCAGGAAAAATGGGATGGGAAACTTGTGTTTACATTGAGATCTCTGATATTGATGTTTTAGCAAATCTGAGCACATCTCTTCTGAAACTCAGATTGTTTGATTTGAAAAACAGGAGAATTAAGCAAAAAGGTCCTCAATTTGCTCTCATTTTCATCTCACTGCTGTCAACGAAAACATTTGACATATTACCAATAGAAATATTGAGATATTAAACATAAATGTCTAATTTTTGTTTTCCTTTTCAATGGGTATAAGAGCATTTTGAGAGCTTTGCATGGAGATAAAACATTTATTTACACTCTTAAAAACAAAGGTTACATACTGGCATCTATGGTTCCACTAAGAACCTTTAACATCCATGGGAAAATGTTCTTAAAACTAATAAAAAACCCTTTTGTAACATTTATTTTTAAGAGTGTACATAATATTTACTTGTTTATTAGAATGTCAATGCACAGCATTCCTATCTGCACTGCCACAAAGGGAGCCTAATAATAGAGATAATTCACTGACACCCACATGAAACACCCACAGCAGTGAGGAAATGGCACAAATGCTACAGTTCCAGTGTATTTCCAGCAGGGGTCAGAGCGTGTGAAGCAGGACCCCGACACACACTCCGTGAAGTCTGTCATGCAGAAGAGCATTCAGCCTGACCACACATAGAGCTTGTTGTGTATGTAATGGGAGTCCTAGAATAATATCCCGCAAGACCCCAGACACCCTTCCAGATGTGTGTGTGTTTATTTGTCTGTAGGACAGCTGATGTCCACATGCTCAGAGATCTAGACTGGTCACCCTTCCTCTTGTGGTTAATGGATTTCATCCTGTGAAAACGTATTGGGAACGAGGCCTTGAATTACATGAAAACCTCACACCTACTGTAAGCAAAAATTGCATAAAATCCTACTTTTGCTGAGATCCTTGCTGGAAGTTGAAGTTAAAATTTCAGTTTTTTTGAATGGAACATTTCAGACAGAATGGCTTGCAATTATGTGGACTATTCAAGCTCAAAATGAACTTTGTCAGTAAACCAAGTTGAAACTACAAAAAACAAAAAGGTTTGATACTCTAATCTAAAATGTTACACACATACAAAAATTGCTAAATGCTCAAATAAACATAACTATTAGCTCAAAAAGAAACTCTTTACATCTGATGAGTGAAGACATCTTCAAATGCTCCTTTCCTTATCGAAAATATCATGATCAATGATTTTATCAAAAAATTGCATGTATTGTAATCCAATTAAACAAATATGTTTTTTTTCATAAATTATGATTCATTTATTATCATCATTATTATAATCCAATTAAACAAATATATTTTTTCATAAATTATAAAGTGATTCATACTTTTTTCTTTTAAAGAAATATTGTTCTAATAGTATCATCATTATTATAAATATTTGATATTTTACTATGACATGCATAGTCTTGATAAATATACATTTAAATAATATATATTTTTCATATATTATAAAGTGATCCATACTTTTTTACTTTTAGAGAAATATTATTCTATTGTTATAATTAAAATAAATAGAAACAAATAAAGAAAACAAATGCTGAAATGATTATTAACACATAGAGAAACAATGGCACACATCCATTCATTAGCCTCTCACTCCAGCCCTGCATTGTAATATGCAGCCATTTTCCATCCGCAGTCACACACATATACTGACACACCATGTTTCACTGGGTCACACAGAGTCAGGCTGATGGGGGTTACTATGGCAACACGTCACGACCCATGCGCCGCAACACAGAGAAAGATGGAGAGGGACGGGAGGAGGGATAACTGGGAGGAAACACACCATTGCCACCGTACTGTGCATCACCAGACATGCTTTCCTTTCAAACAATTTTCACTCAGAAATTGCTAGTAAATTTCACAAATAAGTACAAAGTAGCAGCACATTTAATTAAACATTACATTTTGAAGTAGAAAGATTGAAATAGTATTTTCTTGCAAAACATACAGTACTTCAGGAGTCGCTGTTTTATTTACAACGATTTACAACAAAAAAATTATACCTGGTGAAATAATTTTTTTTTGTGAAAAATTCCAATTGAAGGAAGGACACAAGCCTGTAAACAACCACCCTAGCAACAACAGCAACACATAGCAACACCACAGCAACCACCTACATGATAAAACACTACTCACAGTAAAAATCTACTTATCTAATTCCTTTTTCAATGTTTCCACTGTGAAGCTTTTCTCTTGAGTTTTCCTTGTAGACGTTGTCCAAACGATCCCCATTCACACGGATCCGCGAAAACAACTAAAAACGCTGTAATCTGCTGCCAGGCTATTAGATGGCGATAAAACACTATAGATTGAACACATAATACACGTGTGCATGACGTCATCGTTCTCTTACGAGAGGTTCTCTCGTATTGCGTAAGTTTAGCTTACACTACGGGAAAGATTCATCTTCTCGAGATATCGAAGCCAAAAATTATCCTTAATTTTGTATCTATTGTCAACGCAGTGCAGCAGCCAGCAGACCTAGAGTAGGCTGTCTAGCATGCTCATTGGCTGCCCTGCGGCAACTGCAGGAGCCTACCAGTTTCATTGGCGTGACGTCACGTCCAATGAAAGGCGCTCGCGCCCTCAACACGTCCCAATCTTCTTCACCATCTTCCTGAGGGACGCACCGTAACGGGTGCCGTACTTCCCCAAAATCCCCACCTTCTTGGTGCGCTTGGCCATTTTAGGAGAAGAGGTGCGGATCCAAATGAGGACCTAGTCCAGCCGCCCACTATATGCTTTCCCTCCGGTCTCCCTGTTACCACAGATTATCAAGAGAATCAGGGAAACGCGCCACTCAGTGCTCCTTGTATTACTATTACTTTTACTTGGGCTGGGAGACCCAGACGTGGTTCCCGGAGCTGACGCGGCTGTCACAGACAGCCCCCCGTGGCCGATTCCGGTGAGGATAGATCTCCTCTCTCAGGCTCACGGAGTGATCTGGCATCCCCATCCAGAGCGCTGGTCTCTGCATGCATGGTTGATCAACGGATACCCGTTGCCCTGCCAGACGCAGTAATGAACACAATCACGCAGTCTAGAGCTCCTTCTACTAGAAGGCTCTACGCGTCTAAATGGTCTGTGTTCTCCAAGTGGTGCGCTGACAAGAACCTGGACCCACGAAGGTGTGGGGTTTCGCCGTTGCTTAGTTTCCTTCAAGAGCTGTTGGACAAGGGCAGGTCCCCCTCCACGCTCAAAGAGTATTTGGCAGCCGTTTCGGCGTTCTCAGAATCGACGCACGGACAGTCAATAGGAAGGAATGAGCTTGTCATCCGCTTCCTTAGAGGAGCTAGGAAGATAAATCCCCCGCGCCCCCCTTCTGTTCCTATGTGGGATCATTCCTTGGTCCTCGAGGCCCTGAAAGCATACCCCTTTGAACCTTTAGACTCTGCGGATCTAAAATACTTGTCACTCAAAACCGTTTTCCTGATTGTACTGTCATCAGTCAAACGTGTGGGGGACTTACATGCGCTGTCTTGTCAGAGCTGCGTGTCTTGAGTTCGGACCGAATGCCTCAAAAGTCATCCTCAAACCTAAACATGGATATGTTCCTAAAGTGATTGACACTCCGTTCAGAGCACAGGTCATTTCCCTATCGGCTCTGCCTGCATCCGAGAGCGAGAGCGATGTTAATCTCCTCTGCCCAGTCAGGGGGCTGAGGGTTTACATTACGCGCTCCGCCCCTTTCAGGCGCTCCGAAAAGCTTTTCGTTTCGTTTGGAGGGCGCACCAAGGGTCTCGCCGCCTCAAACAGAGCCTATCCAGATGAATAGTGGACGCTATTGCGGCTGCTTATGCGTTAAAAGGTCTGCAATGCCCTTTGGGCGTCAGGGCTCATTCCACCAGAGGCATGGCCTCTTCATGGGCATGGTCCAGCGGAATTTCTATTCATGACATATGTGTGGCGGCGGGCTGGGCCTCCCCGTCCACCTTTGTCAGGTTCTATAACCTGGAAGTTCCCGCCCTGCAGGCTAAACTGCTGTCAGTATAAGTGAGAGGTCAGTTCTGTCCAGGTATTGTCATGCGCAAGCTACTCTCATATGACTCAGCTCTTCTGGTCGAGCTGCAATGTATCAGGTTATGTGCTATATGCTTATAAATTGACCGGCATCGCCGCTCTGTATTCCCTGTGAGTGCTTATGTGCATGCGCTTATACCCGGGGTTCATCGGAGTTCCCCGAGCTTCTCTGGTACTCATATAGTGGATTCTGGCACGCACGGCGTTGACAAAGGGTTCCCGTAGCGTAAGCTAAACTTACGCAATACGAGAGAACCTCTCGTAAGAGAACGAATCGGTTACCTAACGTAACCTCGGTTCTCTCTAGATGAGGGAACGAGTATTGCGTAACCTGCCGTGCTCAGCCTATGAGCCCCGTTTATATACGGTAAACCACGCCCATTCTGGTGGGCTGGGACACGTTGAGGGCGCGAGCTCCCTTCGTTGGACGTGACGTCACGCCAGGCTCACTGGTAGGCTGCTGCAGTTGCCGCAGGGCAGCCAATGAGCACGCTAGACAGCCTGCTCTAGGTCTGGTGGCTGCTGCACTGCGTTGACAATAGATACAAAATTAAGGATAATTTTTGGCTTCAATTTCTCGAGAAGATGAATCTTTCCCGTAGCGTAAGCTAAACTTACGCAATACTGGTTCCCTCATCTAGAGAGAACCGAGGTTACGTTAGGTAACCGATTCGTTTTCAGAGATTCATGTTTTTGTTGTTTACACGGAGGCAGTTTTCAAAAACGTGCACTTTGAAACCCATTTTCTAAAGTTAGCGTTTTCATGCACCCAAAACACCGTTCTCGTGTAAATGAACGGCCAAAATGCATAAAAAGTTTTACGTTTTTTAGTTGAAAACGGTGTCGTGTAAACAGGCCCTAAGTCCTGTATCTCCAGTCATTCTTTGCAAAGTCTTGTTTGTTGTTAAACTGCATTTCTGAGCATTCCCGTTTCTTGTTTTTTTAAATCTCTGCCCGTTTTCTAAATGACCCTTTTGCCAGTGTTTTCTGCAATGATGCTCATTTGGATTGTTTGCCCGTGTGTTTGACCTTTTGCCTGTTATATGGATTACGATTCTGGATTGTCTCAATAAAGCTGCACTTCGATGGATCTTGAAATGTTGGAGAAAGGCGGCAGATACAGACGTATTCAGGTCAAGCCCAAACCGCTCACCATGTGATCTTTCAGCATCCCAGAGAGAACTGACCATAATTGACAGTGTAACCCAACCATGTGTTTCTTTAGGAGACTAGAATCTCAGTACTTCACAATCTCAGATGTTTCTGAGACATTGTGAAAACGTCCTTTAATGCAAATGGTCGAGCTTCAGAGTGAAACACGAGAGTGTAATATCAGTGGCACAGGGACATATGGAGACGAGAACATGGAATGGCACTTAGAGCCTTGAAGATGATATAATACAACAGAGGTTACAGTCACCTTCATCATCTTTATTTACAATGTGTCCAGATGTGTAAGTATCAATACCATAAAAAACAAAATCACCCTCAAATTAAGAAAGATAAAAAAAAAAAAAAAATGGTGTAAAAAAAATATTTTAGGCAAATTAAGATGTTGTGCATTTGTGAGCTAATTTTTACAGCACATTCTACACTGAAATTCTCATTATTGAAATGCATCTGAATGTTTAACTTTTTTCTGCCATGTATAAATCTTTTTGTTTATTTACTTTATTAACTATACATTAAAGATAGTGTATATAATATATATATATATACTATTTCTAATATAGACAAATAATATATAATGTAACATTATATAATATTATTTATTGTAATATTTTATACATTATATTATTTATATATATATATATATATATATATATATATATATATATATATATATATATACACACGCAAAAATAATATAATATACAATTGATTATATTATTGTATATTATTTTTATTATATATATCATTATATATATATATATATATATATATACACACATACATACACAAATATTATATAACATAACATATAACAACATAATATATCATATGATATGATATTATTTCATATTATGTATTATATTAATTATTGTAATATTATTTTTCATACCTGTAATGAGAATTTTAGGGGGAAATGTTTCATTGTCAAGAAAGTATAAATCTTGGTGTAAATGGTTTAAATCTTAAATGGTGCTAAAATATGCAGCTGGTCCTAAAGAAAACTATAGCAAAACATATCACTAGTTAATCCTTTTCCATTAGCATTAAAGATTCAGGATGGGTTTGACCATGAATGGGAACAGAACGGGAGAGTCTCAGGGGACAGTAATACACCGCGCCGGAGCACATGGTAACAGACACAGGAGCTACAGCCTCGGGCCAGACACAATCAATACACAATATTTGTCTAACTTCAGACTTAGCTTTTTGCCTATATTTGTAAATTGAGTCCAAACTGCAGCCCATCAGCAGTTGGCATCAAAAACATTACTTAGCTCAACTACTTAAGCTTGCAAAAGCTAATATTTTGTCATCTTCCAGCTTAGCTCCTCCAGATATATGTGCTAAGCTGTGCTGTTCTGTCCAGTTTAAATGACACATCTCAAAACTAATCTCAGCCCTTCTACTGTCTTTATATAGTATATCAATATGGTACTCATTCACTACATATTACAAATCAAAAGTATTGTGGTATTACATCACATGCACACTCGAAACACTATCGCTCAAGAACATGAAATCGATCGAGGAAGACTAAAGCATCTGCGAGGGAAAACCTTAGCTCTCCTCATCAGCTCATCTCCATGGTTACCAGATTCAGACTCATCTTTCCTGAATTAACTCCTGCAATTCTTCTGCACAAATCACCAATATGCCACTAACTGTCAAAAGGAACAAAACAAAACAACTAAAGGCCTGTATTAGAAAACTTGCACTTAAAAGATAAAAAAAAAACACATAATCTTAAGTAAATGCAGGAAAACTTGCAATTGAATTAAGCCTTTTGAACTAAACAAATAGTTTGATCTGATTATTTTGACCTATAGACCTTATGCGCCAGAGAAACAAGGGCACCGCCATCTTTAGAATTGTCTTTGAACTTCCGTTTCTGCGGTCGCTCAGTATATTTCTATGGCATTGCTGTCCAGGAGTAATTAGGTTTTGAAGTGGATTTACTTAATGTAAAGTTAACGAAAGATATAGTTTAAAGCAGATGTCTTAACAAATGTCAAAAGACCGGGAAGATTTTAACCCGAGCCGTTCATTCATAAATACGCAAGGTCACTGTGAAAATACAGACCGGAAGACAAAAGACAACGAGCGCAGCGATGAAAAGGGGCGGGGCTACATAAGGTCTATAGTTTTGTAGTTTGAACTTAAATTCATTGATTTAAACCAACTATGAAGTGAATAAATACATAATTACTCAATTTTAGTAAGGCAAGTATTTACATTAAAATAATTTATCTTAATTTTTAACACACGTTTAGTTTGCCGCAGCACTGACATTCGCATATTTAAGTTCATTGAATGATGCAACAATTACCATAGTCAACATATAACCATCCCACAACCTCACCACAAGTCAGCACAGTGCAACAGTGAGGTTCCAGAAGTAAAAACTCCATAATTTTCCCTACAGGGAAATTCATTTTTAACGATAACTTAATCTTTAAAGAAAGACCTATGAGCTACGAGATTGTTAATCAATGATATTTGCCCCTGCTGAAGCCGTCATCCCTCATTATTTCAACTTAGTTTTAAAATAATCGTGTTTAACAGTGGAATTCCTGGTGAAAACTACATTACCCATGATGCTGTACAGAAAATTCCACCAATCAGAGAGTCAAAACTAGCAAAATGCGGCAATAGATTTCTTTAGCCCCGCCCACTCCCATGAAGCACTGCGAAAGACGTAAAGTCGATCTCCCTACGCTCTCAAAACATTTCAATATAAATGCATATTTTGTAATAAAAATATATTAAAATATATTGTTTGTATTTTTATAACATTTTTAAACATTTTTAAATGCGTGGTTTTATATTTTTTCATCGTTTTTATTTTGATTATGCTGTTCGCAGTGCTTCATATTTTCTAACAGTTTGTAATGTTAAAATTCACATTGCACTATAGACCAATTTCGAGCCGACGTCACAGCGCTAGCTGGAGGCAAAACAAAGGGAAAACTGCAGGCGGCCAATACAAACCAGCACAGATTCGGCTACATAATAAGGAGCTTAAATTACTATTATTATTATTAAATGTCATCTTGTTGTGTTGTTGGATGCAAGAATCAATGAAAAATGAATATGCTGTATCTGGAATTTTTATTTCTAGAAAATATTCACATCATTAAAATTGCACCGTAATGTCACTCTTTACATTGACGTCTTCTTGGCGCTGGCTTGGGAGAACTGCGGATCGTACCACACAAGTCTTGTACGTGACCATTCATCAAATAGTTATAGGCATCTAAAGATTTATATGACCCCAGTATGTCTTTACGCTCGGTTTCTCTATCGGATAGGTGTAGGACTGAGCCTAGCGTTAACGTTAATCCTGTCAGATCGTCCATCCATTGTACGGGCGTGTACGGGTCAGCCAATCTGGTTCCGTCTGTTAAAATTAACTTTTGCAAATAACAATCGCGGTCCTGGACAGTGAGTGACCTTGCACATTAAGATAAAATCGAATTTTCTCCAGTCATTGTTAAAAAACAAGCTAACAAAACTTGCAAACTAACGTTAGGGAAGCGGCCAGAGGGATTGTTCTGCAAACACCTAAGCTCCGCCCACAGAAAAACGTCACCATGTTTACCAACTGAAAAGGGGTCTATATGGTGACCGCAAAAACTTCAACAATAGAAACTCCACCATAAGCGAACATTAAATACTAACAGTTCTTTCCCTTTACTCGAAAATGCAGAGAACTAAAAATCCACCCATGCAGTTTCAGTTAATGCAACAAAAATGATTCATGTAGTCCCAACACAATGAAATAAATTGCGATAAAATGTACTTTAGCTCATTTTAATTAAGTAAACTGAACATGCAGCAACAAAAATTTTATTAAATCAGTACAATTTGACAAAAATATAAATGCTTGCATTTGCAAGACATTGGGCCCCATTTTAACGATCTGAAACACAAGTGTCAAAGCGCAAAGCACAAGTAACTTTGTGGGCGGATCACGGCGCTGTTGCTATTTTCCCGGCCGGATAAATGCCTCTTGCGCCTGGCGCAAATCTAAAAGGGGTTTGTCTGAAGTAGCTTCATTATTCATAGGTGTGATTTGGGCGTAACGGGAAACAAACCGATAAGAGCGTCATATCACATTCCCTTTAAGAGCATGATGAACGAGGTGCGCTTGTTCCATGGCGCAATACTATTATAACGGCGCATTTACCAGGCGTGCTTCAGAATCGGTTCTCAGCCGAGGAGATCGATGTTCTCGTCAGGGCCGTAAAAGAAAGAGAAGTGACATTCGAGATGGGACAAACCCACCCAAATTAGCTTCGGTTAAACATGCATATAATAATTTGGGTAAATGTGTAAGCTTTATGCCTATTTTCCCCATCGTCATGGACACAACAATGATTTCCCTCGTGTTTTAATATTTTTCCTTATAATAATGTATCATTTGCAAAAAGTAAAATGCATCTGTGTAGATGAGAGAATCATCTACAGTATATGCGCGTTGTTCACACTTTTTATTATGGCCAAGCATGCGCGCTTAAAAAAGCATCTGAATGTACGCGCAACGCGCCACTGACTTTAGACTAGTTTTTTTCTGGTCAGTGGCGCAATTGTTTTATAGAACAGCAAAATAGCATGGGGGAAAGTTAGCGCCGGAACACGCCTCCTCTTTGCGCTGAACCGCCCCGGGGAGCGCAAGTGTATTTCTTAGTTAACCGACGTGTGTCTGTGGAGGGAAAAGTCCGCTTTGCGCGGGTGCAAAATAGGAATGATACATGCGTCAGTGTACAAAGTCATTTGCGCCGGGTGCAAGATAGGGCCCATTAACTGGCCCAATAATGTAAGTGACAGTTCCTTCAACTGACCCAAACCGGTCTCTGCCCATCCGTATTGTTAAGGCCTGTTCTTCTTTATGTGAGTCTCTCTCTCCCTTCAGTAAGAGAGAACGAGGGCTGGGTTTGATCACCCCACCATCATGCGGCATTCTCTAAATCCCTCTGCATGAGCTTCCCAGATAAAGCCCAGATTCACGCCCAGGAGAACTGGCCTGGATTTCATCATCCGAATACACGTGCAACGTGTGTATTTGGGGGTGTGAGACCGAGCAATGAGCTGTGATGATAATTTCAAACTCTGAGTAGAAAAAGAGCAGATAGAGGAATGAGAAAGACGATCGTGGCCAGTGAAGTAGTCATCAAATCTTCCTGGGATCAAACTCCCTGTGGCTGTGTGCTGTCCGAGTCCAAGAGGAACACAAGGTCACTCCGATGGCATGCAAATTATAAGCATGCAGATGGCTTGACTTTGCAAAAAGAAACAAATGGTGACTGGGCTGTTATATATAAATGCTGCAAATCGCTGTTATAGCTGCACAGAAAAAGTTTGGCTTCAAAGGGTCAGAAAGGTTGCTAGTTCAAGCCGTCCCCATTGCGCCCTTGAGCAAGACGCTTAAACTGGAATTGCTCCTGAGGGATTATCACTGAGCTGCAAATCACTGGATAAAAGCATCTGCTAAATGCCTCCTTGCTATTATTTTAGTGTGTGCAATCTTGCCATCAGCAAAACTGCTAGCTATCAAACTACTACTGCTGAACCACAAAATACAGACCGTGAACAAACTGTGTATTTATTGGTTTTACACCTGCAAAATGAACACTGTTACTATAGGCCAGGGGTTTTCAAACTTTTTGTGTGTGTGGACCACTATTTGTAATCAAGAATTTTCACGGACCACCTCATAATACACATAATAAAATATATCTACACACAGTCCTTCCTGAATTAATCCGCACCTCTAAATAGGCTTACTAACATTAAACTATAACTGGTCATCACATCAGTACAACAGCTTGTTAAAAGAAAGTTTACTGCACACAACGGCTGCCACATATTTAATTTATTTATTTACTCAAGCGCCCGAGGGCATAATCAGGTTCATTTCAGGGATGCAAACATGTATGGTCAAAAAAGAGAGAGGTAATCGAAGCCCTCGCCCCGCGGTAAATATCCAGATACTTACATTGCCGCCAACCCCTGCCACCCATATAGGCACATATAGTAAAATAAAATTCAAATAAAGTTTTAACAAAAAAGGTTTTATAAAAAGATAAACCTCACATATTTCATCCCCTTTAATCATTTTTCACAAAAAAAGGTTTTATAAAAATATAAACCTCACAAATTTCAGCCTTTAAATCATTTTTATAAAAAGAATGAGTCAAAAAAAGATACATTACTTGACATTTACATCGATGCACATTAGCTTATCTTTTATTATTAGCTAATAGTAAAATTCGGTCCGATTTTCCCGTGCCATCTGTCGTTGCTATGCACGCTCTCCACAACTTAGTTGTGCTTAGTAGCTAATAGATTTCCACCACCGAAAAACGCTTGCTGTACCTCTTCTACAATATTTATTTACGGAGAAGAGAAAAACACCCGTAGTGTTTGGGTGCACGTGCATTCTTGCATTCTTCATTGACTGAGCTTTCAATGTTTACGGAAAGGATGAAGCTGATTTGTTTGTTTTTGTCACATGAACTGCGGTGCGTTTGCGGCATTATGAATAGTTGAGGTGTTTTCATCTCGCTGCGCCTAAAAAAATGAGTGCGTCACATCAATTATGAGCGCACTTGCCGCGCGCCTACATGAAATAATGAACTTGAGAGCGCAAAAGACACGATATGTGAACGGCCCCTTGACGAGCTACCTCCAATCGAGCAACGTGTTGGAGACCCCAGTAAAAGATACGCAGCAAGAAGAAACACTAGCGTTTCACGCTTGCGCGCATACTGCTGTTTTGGCTTGAAGTGTTCTGATTTGCTTATTTCCTATTTACTTGTTTGGTGGAGGCAATCCAGAATTACTGTTGGTGAAATTATAATCAGACAAATATTTTATATAATGGCAAAGTATTTGCCTCTGCCGCTTTCCTCTTCAGAGAACCTGTTGCTATCCACCGATCCATGTTGTGGTTCTAACGGCACTGAACTTGAACGTCACGGCCGAGCACCACTAGCCTATTTTAGTAATCACACAATTAAACTTTAAACTTTAACACGATTAAATTTTATATCAATATAGGCCTACATATTCTTTTTACTTTTTATTTTTTTATGGGGATTCCTGGTAAAATGAAGGTAAAAAATATTATTTTATATTTTATTTTGCCTTTCCACGGACCACCTGCAGTACCCTCACGGACCACTAGTGGTCCGCGGACCACAGTTTGGGAACCACTGCTATAGGCTACAATCAACTTCCAATCGCCCTTGTGAAGCATGTGGACGGGACCCCGAATGATAAAACACATGGATTGTTACATGAAAAGATGCGGTTGCTGAAGATGTCATTAAAAGCCAAGCACTGTGAAATATGTAACCACTTCATGTAGATGGACAGCACATGTCCACTGTCCAGAGTATATATGGTGTCTGTTTAATATTTTTGTTAATCTAGCCACAACTAAATGACATTTGAAATCTAATTTAAAAATAGAAATATAAAACAATGTCATTTAAACACTAAATTCACAAGAAACTCCAGCACTAGCGACAGATTCTGAAACGCTCATGACTAGAAACTACTTTCATCTCAATGTGAAACTTTTTTCCTTTTTTTTGAAGAAATTAATACTTTTATTCAGCAAGGATGCATTATATTGATCAAATGTGACAGTAGAGACATTTTTAACATGATTTCTATAGCAAATAAATGTTTTTTTTTTTAACTTTCTGAAAAATCCTGAAAAAAAACAAAACACGATTTCCACAAAAATATGAATTCAGCAATAATGATGCTGAAAATTCAGCTTTGCATCACAGGAATAAATTACATTTTAAATTATATTAAAATAGAAAGCAGTTATTTTAAATTGTTATAAAATTTCACAATATTGCTGTTTTTACGGTATTTTTAATCAAATAAATGCAGCCTTGGTGAGCAGAAGAAACCCCAAAAGTTTGAACGGTAGTGTAAATAAATAAAATATGACTCATTGAGCTCTAACTACGTAACTTTTATGCATTTTGCCCTGTACAAAAGTCTGAACACCCTGTATTAATGTTACAAAGCTGCGGCAGAACCAGGAGGGCTTCGTCATTCACAGCATCCCTGCAGGTCTCTCTGGTAATGTGGATAATTAGCATGACCCTCTTTGATGCTCTCACTGTTGCCTTTTTAATCTAGTGTACTTACATAGCAGTTTAACAGCCGTACTGCGTCTCCTGGTCTCATTCTTGACATTATAGTAGCTCTAATGAATACTTCAAATCAGACATTATGATCCTCTTCATAAGAGGTGTCATCTTTTTCAAGTTGAATATTTAGCAAACAAAAACATGCAGACACTCACCCATTGGCCAGATTGTCGTCGTCGTCGTCGTCATTAAGGCTCTTGCAAAGTACATCAGAATCACTGAGGTAACCAGACTTGAGGTCGCTATCTCCAGCGTCCAGGCCTTCGATGAACTCGCTGCGTGCCGTGTGGCTGAGGCGGCTGGAGCAGCGAGCGGGCATCGTGTGAGAGGTGTATTGGGACGAGGCTTTGGTTCCCGACAGATAGCTGGATCCGGTTGAGGAAGGGGCATCGCCGGCTTGCAGACGAGGACTGGACTGGCCGTGGCGCCATGAGAGAGGTGAGGAACGGTTGGAGAGGCTGGAGATGCTACGAGCGTTGGTTTCATCACTGTCATAGCACACGCTGCTCTCCAAACAACTGTAGATGGAAAGAGAGAGTTACTGATGCATCCAAACCTCAATATAATAGGGTTGTGGGATGCGATGAAGGACACAGGAACTCATGACCTACTAAAGAAAAGGATGCATGATCATCTTCATCTGTTGAGAATGCAGATTGCATAACCAGATGCACAGTCTCAAATGAATAATATAACAGCTTCCTTCACCACATAAACACTGAGTAGCTATTTTTACCCACTTCTCTCAGGAAAATTCATCAGACAGCTGCGAAATACCAAAAATGCACTAGTGCTTTGAAATATTTGATGCTATCAAGGCATAAATTGGTTAGTGTTACCCAGGGCTGTTAATTTGGCATGTTATTCTTGCAAGTGGTTCACTTGCTTTAAAGTCACCATGAAATCAAAACTGACAATACTTGTTTTTTGTGTAATATTGCAGGATTTATTACAAATAGTTTATTCGTGCATTTAATTATTTTATTTTTCCGTAATAATCTTTAATCAAAGATCATAATCTTCCTCTTGCAGTAACATCTCTTTTCTTTCTCTAATGACGAGGGCGGGGCAACCTGTCACTCACATGAGATCCACCAATAGCAAGCCACAACCATCCAATCAAATCTTTAATCTGGCATTATAGCAGAGGACCTGGACTGGAGATAAAGGACCGTGTGGGAGTTTCTAGTCAGAATAAATTTTTTATTTCTCTGTAATTTAAAAAAAACAACAGAAAATAACACACATACAGCCTTATTTCACTGCACTGGACAAACTGACGGCCCAGCCACTCCCAAACCTCATTCCCTGCTTTTCCATTCTCTTTCAGTGCCACATCACATCCTACTTGAAGCCAAAGCAAAGTTCCTGCTCTCTCCAAGTCAAGCACTGTGTGGCAAGAATATATATAGAGTTCTTCTCATTACTAAAATCAACAAGCACTGTAAGGGCAAGATCAGACTTTTTCGGTCACCGTGATTTTGCCAAGTAAGGCCCCATCCACACTACTGCGTTTTAGTTTAGAAACGGAGAATTAAAACGAATACGATCTCCGTCCACACCAGCGTTTGAGCTGCGTATTAGAACTGATCTCCGTCCACATTAAAACGACTGAAAACGCGGATCACGTGACCATTCACCTACACTGGGCATGCGCGTGCCGGTGTAAACAGGAAACGGATTGATTATTCCTCAGATTCCTCTGAGGTTGTTAAGTGCCGATCTGGACATTCAAGAGTTTTCGCACCATTCTTCAGGAACTACAACTTCATTGATAAAATTATCCCACCATGCGCTGGTTCTTCCCGGCTTAACCCAAAACCGACGCTCCATGTATGGTCGATACCGCCGCTGCACACGGGAACTGTCACAGATCGCTGGAATAATAGCTTGCCTCCGGTGCATGTAGGCAGTTATAGCATTGTGAAATGCAGATTTTACTTGCTCTAACGTAACTGGTAGTCCAGGCTGTTGTTCTGCGTTTACTTCCGTTGTATGACATCCAATCAGAGAGCCGAGCGTGAGCCTCTGCGTCATCGTTTCTAAAGTCCTCCGTTTTGACCCGTCTTCACTAAAACGCCCTCCGGAGATTCAAAACGCAAAACGGGGTCGGCAGCGTTTCTAAACTTCTCAGTTTTAGGTCTTCATTTTTGCCGTTTTAGTGTGGACGGGAGGTGCAAACGTAGCAAAAGGTCTCCGTTTCTAAACTAAAACGTAGTAGTGTGGATGGGGCCTAAGACATGTTCCTCAACATATTTTGTTGATCCTGGAATAACATTCCTGTCCCAAAATTTAGTCCTTACCCTATCCCTACCCCTAAACCTAACCCTACCCATAACTTTTGGGAAATGGGAAATCATAAGGGAAATGATAGGTGAATAACACGGATGTTGAAGCACCTTACCCTGGCTCTAAGCCTAAACTTGACAAACTGTAAAGTTGTCCCTCAAATCTGATTGGTTGATCTGAAAGTTGATCCAGGAACATGTGGTACTTGGTAAAATCACGTTTACATTGTCTGAAAAAAGTCTGTTTGCCCATGCAAAAGTGACCACCACAAGGCCATAGCATTGTAAGAGGTTGCTAATGCATTGTTATGCAATTGTTAGGATGTTACTAAGAATGTACAAGTTTTTACCTCCAAGTCTTGAGCTGGTCACTAGGTCTGTCTTTGTAAATTTTTAACACATTTTGATGTGCCAATTATTTCTATAGCACCAGCACAAATGCACTTAGTATTAGTTTAATATTGCAAAGTACAATTATACTATTATTACTATTATACAGTTTAAGAGTTTGATCAAATCACTAACCATAAAAATTAGTAATAATCATTATTCTATAACAAAACACTACTAAACAATTTGCCGGTTTTGATTAAAAACTCATCACACGTTATTACCAAAACATTCTGAATTTATATAAGGCTTGTTTGCAAAAGTAAACACATGACAAGCTGTTTTCCTAAACAAAAAAAGCATATGAGAACTTAAAAGCGGCCATTTGGTTCAGTAATTAATCACATTTTCCCATTCAAGTGCATCTTGACAATCACAGACTCCAGATATACTCTAGCGCAGCAGGTGTATAATGTGAATAGACATGAAAAATCAAACACTGCACCTCTATTTGGAGTCATCGTGAGTTGTTTTAGTCCATGTATCTCCATGTTTTAAAGGATAACAGAATCGTCATGTTACAGAAAAGCTCATTAGGCCAGGGCTTTATACACACATACATAAGTGTGGCTGTGAATCTGTGGGTTGAGTGTGGCTGATCTAGTATGAATCATTTTTACGCCTGCGCCATCAAGTCTTTGGAAGATCATCAGTCTTATACAAGTGCTGCTGTTAAAATGGAGGGTACATTAACTGCAGGTCTAGAAATCATGCTTATCTGCTACAAAAATGTTCTACTCAGAAACTTAGTAGGCTAGAGAATAGTAATCCTCTAGGGAAAGGTTTGATGTTAGAAGAAAGGACAGGCTGAGATCTCTAGGGGCAAAACTGAGATAAAAGTTAGCACAATTGCTATGCTAAGCAAATCTAGCACACCTTTGGGGAAGGAGAATTTATTCATCAGGATGAGGCATAGAACTGGCCGTAGCTTCTCTCTAGCTTACTCTGTCACTTGAATATGAATATATATCTTTTGCTGTCAGAACTGCCTTAATTCTTCATGGCATAGATTCAACAAGGTTCTAGATTCCTCAGAGATTTTGGTCCATATTGTCATGAGAGTAGCACACAGATTCTGCAGATTTGTCAGCTGTACATCCATGATGTGAATCAGTTCCAGCACATCTCAAAGCTGCTCTATTAGACTGAGATCTGGTGAATGTGGAGGCCGTTTGAGTTTAGTGTCATGTTCAAGAAACCAGTTTTAGATGATTTGCGCTTTGTGACGTGCGTTATCCTGCTTGAAGTATCCATCAGAAGATGGTTCACTGTGCTCATAAAGCTGGGGATGGAGATGGTTAGCAAGAACACTCAGGTCGGCTGTGGCATTTAAATGATGCTCAATTGGTACTAAAGGCCCCAAAGTGTGCCAAGAATATATTTAACAAACCATCACACCACCAGCAGCTTGAACTGTTGATGCAAGGCAGGAAGATCCATGCTTTCATGTTGTTTACGCCAAATTCTGACCCGACCGAATGTCACAGCAGAAATCCAGACTCATCAGACCAGGAAACATTTTCCAATCTTCTATTGTCCAGTTTTGGTCTGTCTGTGTGAATCGTAGCCTTAGTTTACTGTTCTTATATGACAGGAGTGACACAGGAGTGTGTGTCTTCTGCAGCTGTAGCTTATCTGCTTCAAGGTTGGACGTGTTGAGCGTTCAGAGATTCTCTTCTGCGTTCAGAGATGATCTTCTGTGTTCAGAGATGATCTTTGCGTTCAGAGATGCTCTTCTGTGTTCAGAGATGATCTTCTGTGTTCAGAGATGATCTTCTGTGTTCAGAGATGCTCTTCTGCGTTCAGAGATGCTCTTCTGTGTTCAGAGATGATCTTCTGTGTTCAGAGATGCTCTTCTGTGTTCAGAGATGATCTTCTGTGTTCAGAGATGCTCTTCTGTGTTCAGAGATGATCTTCTGTGTTCAGAGATGATCTTATGCGTTCAGAGATGATCTTCTGCGTTCAGAGATGATCTTCTGCGTTCAGAGATGCTCTTCTGCGTTCAGAGATGCTCTTCTGTGTTCAGAGATGATCTTCTGCGTTCAGAGATGATCTTCTGTGTTCAGAGATGATCTTATGCGTTCAGAGATGATCTTCTGCGTTCAGAGATGATCTTCTGCGTTCAGAGATGATCTTCTGTGTTCAGAGATGATCTTATGCGTTCAGAGATGATCTTCTGCGTTCAGAGATGATCTTCTGTGTTCAGAGATGATCTTCTGCGTTCAGAGATGATCTTCTGCGTTCAGAGATGCTCCTCTGTGTTCAGAGAAGATCTTCTGTGTTCAAAGATGCTCCTCTGTGTTCAGAGATGCTCTTCTGCGTTCAGAGAAGATCTTCTGCGTTCAGAGAAGATCTTCTGCGTTCAGAGAAGATCTTCTGCGTTCAGAGATGATCTTCTGTGTTCAGAGATTATCTTCTGTGGTCACAGATGATCTTCTGCGTTCAGAGATGATCTTCTGTGTTCAGAGATGATCTTCTGTGTTCAGAGATGCTCTTCTGTGTTCAGAGATGCTCTTCTGTGTTCAGAGATGCTCTTCTGTGTTCAGAGATGATCTTCTGTGTTCAGAGATGATCTTCTGTGTTCAGAGATGCTCTTCTGCGTTCAGAGAAGATCTTCTGTGTTCAGAGATGATCTTATGCGTTCAGAGATGCTCTTCTGTGTTCAGAGATGATCTTCTGTGTTCAGAGATGATCTTCTGTGTTCAGAGATGCTCTTCTGCGTTCAGAGAAGATCTTCTGTGTTCAGAGATGATCTTATGCGTTCAGAGATGCTCTTCTGTGTTCAGAGATGATCTTCTGTGTTCAGAGAAGATCTTCTGTGTTCAGAGATGATCTTCTGCGTTCAGAGATGATCTTCTGTGTTCAGAGATGATCTTCTGCGTTCAGAGATGCTCTTCTGCGTTCAGAGATGATCTTCTGTGTTCAGAGATGATCTTCTGCGTTCAGAGATGATCTTCTGTGTTCAGAGATGATCTTCTGTGTTCAGAGATGATCTTCTGTGTTCAGAGATGATCTTCTGCGTTCAGAGATGATCTTCTGTGTTCAGAGATGATCTTCTGCGTTCAGAGATGATCTTCTGTGTTCAGAGATGATCTTCTGCGTTCAGAGATGCTCTTCTGCGTTCAGAGATGATCTTCTGTGTTCAGAGATGCTCTTCTGTGTTCAGAGATGATCTTCTGCATTCAGAGATGATCTTCTGTGTTCAGAGATGATCTTCTGTGTTCAGAGATGCTCTTCTGTGTTCAGAGATGATCTTCTGTGTTCAGAGATGATCTTCTGTGTTCAGAGATGATCTTCTGCGTTCAGAGATGATCTTCTGTGTTCAGAGATTATCTTCTGTGTTCAGAGATGCTCTTCTGTGTTCAGAGATGCTCTTCTGTGTTCAGAGATGATCTTCTGCGTTCAGAGATGCTCTTCTGCGTTCAGAGAAGATCTTCTGTGTTCAGAGATGATCTTTTGCATTCAGAGATGATCTTCTGCGTTCAGAGATGCTCTTCTGGGTTCAGAGATGATCTTCTGTGTTCAGAGATGCTCTTCTGTGTTCAGAGATGATCTTATGCATTCAGAGATGATCTTCTGCGTTCAGAGATGCTCTTCTGTGTTCAGAGATGATCTTCTGCGGTCAGAGATGATCTTATGCATTCAGAGATGATCTTCTGCGTTCAGCGATACTCTTCTGTGTTCAGAGAAGATCTTCTGCGTTCAGAGATGCTCTTCTGCGTTCAGAGAAGATCTTCTGCGTTCAGAGATGCTCTTCTGTGTTCAGAGATGATCTTCTGCGCTCAGAGAAGATCTTCTGCGTTCAGAGATGATCTTCTGTGTTCAGAGATGATCTTCTGTGTTCAGAGATGATCTTCTGCGCTCAGAGATGATCTTCTGCGTTCAGAGATGATCTTCTGCGTTCAGAGATGCTCTTCTGCATTCAGAGATGATGATCTTCTGCAGACTTCGGTTGTAACGAGTGCTTACTAGAGTTACTGTTGCCTTTCTATCAGCTGATCCAGTCTGGTCATTCTCCTCTGACCTCTGGCATCAACAAGACATTTTCACCCACAGAACTGACACATATTTTCTCTTTTTCAGACCATTTTCTGTTAACCCTAGAGATGGTTGTATGTGAAAATCCCTGTGGATCAGCAATTTCTGAAATACTCAGACCAGCCCGTCTGGCAACAACATCTATGCCACGTTCAAAGTCACTTAAAGTCAAATTTCTTCCCCATTCTGATGCTCAGTTTGAACTTCAACAGATTGTCTTCACCATGGCTACATGCCTAAATACCTTGAACTGCTGCCATGTGATTGGCTGATAAGATATTTGGGCTAATGAGCAGTTGAACAGGTACATATGCACATACACATACATACATACATACACTCATCAGCCACTTTTATTGGTACACCTGTTTAACTACATGTACATATATATACTGTATATATTCTAGTTGTGTATTAATGTTTGTACATCTGAGTCTGTAAAGCCTTGAGAGCAGCTGATTTCTGTGTGTGTTTGTTTATATTCGTTGATGGAAAGTGTTTCATTGTGTATTTATGAATGTGGCAGCCAGGTGTTTGAATGACTGAAGTGGAAACTCTCCCAAAAGATGTGGGAGGCTGCATGGTTGTGGAAAAAGTAATCATTAGTGTATAATATAAAGCCTTGTTTATATTCATGCTCTTTGTGGCACAAATTTGTGTGAAGATTGTTTCCAAAGAACATTGTGGTGCTTTCTCCCATGGTTCATTGAAAAGCAGCAGTTTGCATCCTCGTGAATTAGTTTGGCTGTGATTTTTCATGTCATAAACATGCGCTGGTTCTCTCTCACCTCTGGCTGAGCTGAGCCCCTCGCAGGCTGGACATGGTTTCCTCCAGATTCTGTCTGAGATCCAGAACATTCTGAACCGTCCGTTTCCTTTGAGACTCGGGATCTGCACACATAATTAGCAACCAAAATACAATGAACAGTGAGTATATGCAAATAATGTTTCCATCAAGGAGCAGTATTAAATCAAGCATCAGATCATAGGATTTTCATTGTGTCAAATAAATGCATATACACCACAGTTCAAAAGTTTGGAGTAAGTAAGCTCTTTTTTTTTAAAGGAAATTTATACTTTTATTCAGCAAGGATACATTAAATTGATCAAAAGTTTCAACATTGATAATAATCAGAAATGTTTCTTGAGCAGCAAATCATCATCTGAAGGATTATGTGAAACTGAAGACTAGAACAATGATGCTGAAAATACAGCTTTGATTTTACAATATATTACATTAGAAAACAGTTACTTTTTAAACTGTAATAATATTTCACAATGCTACTATTTTTTGCTATACTTTTGAGAATAAGAGACTTCTTTCAAAAACACTTAGGCTATAACATCTTGCCTACCTCAAATGTTTGAACGGTGGTGTATTCATGTAAAGAAAAAAGATCAGTTACACTTTATTTCAATGGTTTACGTTCTACTTATAAGTAAATTTTGAAACTGCATGTGAACTAACTCTCATTAGAGTATTAGTACACTTATAGGTTAGGGTAAAGGTTAGTAGAATAAGTTGACGTAGCTGAAAAGTTACTTATAGTCAGTAGAAAGTCAATGTTTCAACAAAATAAAGTGTTAGCAGATATTAAGCAGACATTCTACTAATACTATAATGACTTCTAGTTGACATGTAGTTGCAAAGTTACATATAGTTAGAAGAATGACTAAAGTGGACCATCGAAATAAAGTGTAACCAAAAAATCTAACATAAAATAGTTTAAAATCAGCACAAAATTTGCATCTTTCAAAAAGATGAGTTTCTCAAAAAGTTTCTACACCAATATTTCCTCAATTATTTAAAGATGCTAATGGCACAAGTATTGAGAATTTAAAGACCCATGAAAGAGTTTGATAAAGACAAGTTCCCATTGAAAGAGGAAGTTGACCTTTTAAAGAGCTTGTCTTGGTTTTTAAATAGCCAACAAACTTTAGTTTACGTCAAGGCCTTCAAAGGTCTTCAACATTAAATCTAAAGGCAGCATAAAAGGAGACAAATTCCAACAACCAGATAGAATCATTTAACTCCATCACCTACATTAAGAAAATGAAAACCAGGAATGAAAGTCCCAAGAAACTAATGCTGCCTGTTCAAGCATTTTTTTCAAGCAATTTCTTGAAAACCTGCTTCTGGCTGGTGGTCAGCAAGTCAACAGCATGTCCAATCAATCCCATGGTGCAGTTAGGCCCGACGCTTGCCCTGACATTATTAACGACTGGACTGCTTTACAGGCAACGTGAGGTGGTTTACCAGCATTACTCTACAGCAGATAACTCATGTCAATCAAGTCTATTCCCATGAGAGTATTAACTCTAGCTAATTACATCACTAGACAGACTTGCATGGTGGAAATAGTAAATGAGGAGACAAGATGACAGTATTTCACTTGTTTTCACTGCAAAGTACATATGTGACCACTGCAAACAGGTATAGCAGTAGTGCTCACATAGATGACAAAAGCTGTGATTTTTCTGACATCCAGAGAAAAAGGAAGTTTTTATTTCAAAGAGCTTGTCTTTGTTTTTAAGCAGCCAACAGCCTTTCATTAATGTCAAAGCAACTAAAGGTGAAAGCTAACAGTCTTCAACATGAACCCCAAAGGCAGCATAAAATGAGCAAAATGCCAACAATGAGATTATGAGAACCAGACAGCCTCTTATCAGTCCATCGCCTTCAAGAGAACAAAGGATGAAAGTCTTCTTCTGTCCCAAGAAACTGTTCAAGCAGTTGTAAACTGCCACACAATCTCTTGAAAACCTCGTAAAAAAGCTACTTTCTACTGTACGGTCAAATAAAAAGCAAGCATGCACAAAATGTTTAAATTGATACATATACATTATGTATAAAAACACCCTCATATTTTACATTGCAACTTTAAATAGTGTTTGCAATGCTCCGATGCAATCTCCAGCTCCATGGGAGATTAAACTTTAATATATGCTCTTTTTCCGCCATGCTTTGATCTGAAAGGGCATACTGGACCACAACTTCATGTGTAGATTTTGTGCATCACTGCTGCATATGTGAGCACTGGTGCAGTTTAATGATAGACAGACAACCAGGGCTGCATTTCCTGTACAACAATGTATTGTAATTCGCTGATTAACAACCACAGAACAATGCATCGTTGGAGAAAATAACCAACTAGTCACGACTGTTTCGTGGTCTCACCTCTCTCATTTGAACCACATTGGTTTAACAATACAGGACTGTCATTAATGACTTCACACGCAGGTGGAGGAGGCATAACTTCTGCTAATTAATCTTTTCGAGATGATGCTGTAACGAACACGGCAACTAATGACTACTTCATGGTTTTTGTTCCATGTCATTTTGCTTTATTGATAATTGATTCATCGCGGGATCTCGCATACGTCATACTCTGGATTTCCCTTGCGCATTTCACACACATGCACACTCTTCAGATTTGGCCCTGATTGTAGTGTTGATACACTAAAATATATAGATTAAAATGTATATATATATTTAAATAGAATGAAATTGTATGTTAGATTGCTTCTTGTGCCCAAGAGCATGATCTATTTAAATCTATGTAAGATTACCTGCTATTTAACAAGAAACTATGCTTCTAACTACAGGTTACTAACAACGTAAGTTTGTGATGCTGTTTGTTAATATTCGTTCAATGCTTCATGAAACGCATATTTAGCTATATGTGTGTGTGTGTGTGTGTGTGTGTGTGTGTGTGTGTGTGTGTGTGTGTGTGTGTGTGTGTGTGTGTGTGTGTGTGTTGTGTGTGCGTACGTGTGTGTGTAATAAAATATATTTAACCGATTAAAAGAGTGGTAGTGCTCTCGTTCCAAACTACCAGCAGTTTTGTAAATGTTGTGTATACATAGCAAAAAATTATAATCAGATTATATAATAATTATTTAAAATTGTTTTTCAAGCTAAAACTTTTAACAATACTTAAAACAAGATACATTTAATTGAAGAAATGCTACGTAATAATGATTCAAAGATTGGATATAAGTGTATTTTTAACTTGTTTTAACCAGTTTATACTGAAAATGAGTGAAAAAGCTCCTAGAAAGACAAAATAATCTCTCAGATATATTTATCTTTTCGTACGGATTTTTCAATAGTCAAAATATCTGTCAAAAATACTTATTATACAGTAAATGTATTTTCATATTGAATAACGTCAGCTATCAGTCACCCTACTCTCTAGATATTATCAGTTATTTAAAAAAACGATAGCGCATTCAAGGAAACAAACATGACCACAGTCCCTCATAAAAGCTTACATATCCGCTTACATAAGCTTTACATATAGACTGTCACAAAGAAGCAAAATTCGGCCTCAGCCAAGTTTCCATATAACTGTTCCTCAACTCAAATTGTTGAGTTGAACTATTGTCTTTAATTGATATTTTAAGCCTTCCCCCTCAGAGGTTTGGACCTTCGTCCAGCTGCGCAGTACAATAGAAATTGTGAATGCACAGAGGAGAGAAATACTCCTTTCTGAGCTCTAATTCAGTCTTGTGACCATGAGTGGTATGCAGAAGTAGTGTGCCACATACGGTCCAACAGAACGTCTCAAAGAAGTCTATTATGCAGCGGTTTATTATGCAGAACAAATGAGCATAAACTCTACGGCCCCTATTTTAATATCTGATCTGAAACGCAAGTATCAAGCGCAAAACGCAAGTAACTTTGTGGGCGGATCTCCGGCGCTTTTGCTTTATACTGGAGGGATAAATGACTCTTGCGCCCGACGCAAATCTAAAATGGGTTGGTCTGAAGTAGTTACATTACTCATAGGTGTGGTTTGGGCGTAACGTGAAATAAACCAATCAGAACGTCCTTGCACGTTCCCTTTAAAAGCAGGCGCGCTTGTTCCATGGCGGATTGCTATTATAATAGCGGATTTGCCAGACGCACGCCAGGAGCGGTTCACAGTCGAGGAGACAGACGTTCTCGTCAGGGCCGTAAAAGACAGAGAAGTGACATTGTATGGCTATGGGAGAAACCCACCCAAATTAGCTTCGGTTAAACAGGCGTATAATAATTTGGGTAAATGTGTAAGCTAGATTTATGCCTATTTTTTCACAGCTTCATGGACACCACAATGATTTCCCTCGTGTGGTAATATTTTTCCTTGTAATTATTTATGGTTTGCAAAAATGGGAACTGCTGCGTCTGAGTAAATGAGAGAAACAAAGTGTATGCGTGTTGTGCACACGCTACATTACGGCCAAGCATGCACCCTTAAAATAGCATCTGAATAACGCGCCACTGACTTTAGACTAGGTTTTTCCTGGTCTATGGCAGGATTGTTTTCTGAAACTGCAAAATAGCACCAGGGAACGTTTGCGACGGAACACGCCTCCTCTTTTCCTGAACCCACCGGGAGCGCAAGTTCATTCCCTAATTTACCGACGTGCGTCTGTGGAGAGAAAAGTCCGCTGTGCGTCGGGTGCAAAATAGGAAGGATAGATGCGTCGGTGTACAAAGTCAATTGCGCTGGGTGCAAGATAGGACCCTACGTGTGATTATGATTATAAAAACAAAGAACTTTGATATAGAGATTCGATTTATTATTTTTAAAAACCTTGTGATTAAATGTTCCTGCATAAAAAAGTTGCCCTATAGCACAGTGTTTTCTCTCTAAATTTATAGTAGAAACTAATGTGAAGTAAGTAGAAACTAACACGCTAGTGTTCGTTGTAATTATACTCAGTATAAAGCATGCAAAAACTTTGCTAGTATTTTCTACTATAGTTTGGAATCGATCACAAAAGGCTGCTAATGCTAATTTTTGTGCTGTTCTTACTTCTTGTTTCTGGGTTCTAAGAAAATTCCCATTTGGATCTTTTGGGATTGTTTTCAAATTATAAATCCGATTAGAATGCTGTATGGATTTGTGTACAAGAGCTACGGAGAGATGACCTATACATTTTAATAAGGAGTTTAATCTAGGTCATTTGTTTACTCTTATTAGCCTTTGAACTCACCACTGAATTGTACCATGTTAAACAATGAAATGCAAAGAGGACGAGGATCGAAAATGAGATTCCAAGCAAAAAATTGTAAGAATCCAGGCCCAAATTGGTCATTCAAACAGATGAGCTCTGGAAACAGTAGAAATAGAGGTCATCCTTATTCACAAATGCAGGGCATGCTGTGTTTAGAGGATGGCACAAACTAAATGGGATATTTGTTTTAAGTGAAACAAACATACATCCTGATTAATGCCATTGACATTGCCTAATGGACATTCACTAACCATAACAAGCATACCTCATAGAATATCACGCAATCTTTATGTAGCCAAAAAGCAAGCAAAGGTGGTTAAAATCAAATTCTACAGTATGTGTAAAGACGGAAAATTATCCCTTAGAAAGCCTAGTTGAATTTCATGACAGGTGATCGTGCATGCTTGTGTTCATGTGTTCGACAACAACATTTATCAGTGTCTACAGATCAAGACACAGTCAAAAGGCTGATGACAAACTAAAAACCAAATTCATTATGACCCCTTTCTGTATTCCACAGCCTTTTCCTACTACCAGCGTCCCTGATAGCAGCCATTACCTCATTACAAATGCGAGAAGAGCGGCAACACCAGCACACACAGACGGAGAGACGCACAAGCACCAGACAGGCGTTGAAAAGCAGATCACTGTGCCGAGCATCACCCCACAGCATTTTGTCATTCAATCATTGAACGATATTGGATATACGCCAAAGGGAATAATCTATGAGCGCAATTTCTATCCCACAAGTGTGAGAGAGGGCGGATGCACAATGCACATGCTACCCAGAACAAAGCCCTGCATTGTCCAGCTGTCCGAGACCACCTTTATAATCACAGCAACATGCATTCGAGAGATCTCCAAGTGCAAATATGGATCAAAACAACAGCATGGTTGGAGTTTTCCCAATCAATCCACACCATTCATCCACCTTGCTGCCAATGGCAGCAGGTAGTAAGTGGGCATGAAAACTGGTCGCAGAGGTTTTCAACCGTACTCACCAAGCATTTGACTGAAGAGCAACTGCTCCAGGTCACCAAGAACAGTGACCACCAGCTCCGGGTCCACCTTGAGGAAGGGTTTATCACCCCCTTCCTCACCTTGACCTTTAGCCTCTGGGTCTCCAGAGCTCCCAGCCGCAGCTTTCTTCCCACTCGCTTTGGCTTTGCTGGAAAGGATATCATCGTCAGACTTGCAGTCGTCGGATGCCTTGCTCAGGGGTTTTACTTCCGCGTAAGGGCCTCGAGGGATCCGACTTTGGCTTTTTCCCAAAGCACCAGGTGCCGCAAGTGGAGTGAATGTCTTGGGTTTGCCCTGGAAGAGGGAGTGGTCCGATTTGGACAGGTTGCGGGAGAGTTGGGAACCAACCGCCCCTCCACCGCCCGCAGATTTGGGCTTGCCCATCTTCAGGTGTCCCGAGGCAGCTTTACTCATGTCATCACACCATTTGGGCTCATAGAGTTGCATCTTCTTCTCGGCATCTGTCAGCACAGCTAAGTTGGTCAAAGACCTCTGCTTGCGGAGATTGGACGGCACCGGGATACGTCCCTCTGTGCTTCCCACGCGGTAGACCTTCAGCTCGCTCCGGGCCACGCTTTGTGGCACGCCAGACTTGCCCCTCTTGGCAGCCATGCCCGCACCTTTCCTTGACGTCCCCTTTCTCTGTCTGCCTTTTATTTGACCCCCAAGCCTCTTCCTCTACTGGAGAGCATTTAGGACCAAATGAGAGAAGAGCGAGACCATGGAGGAGAGATTGAATGTGCAGATCTTTCTCTCTTGCACGGGAAGAAAATGCCGTCCCTCCCTCAGCCTCCCTGTCAGGCTGCAGCTGCTGCCGCCCTGGTTCCCCTTGTCTCTCTCCTCTTTCTCTCACTCACTCGTTTTCTCTCCTCCCTTCACCAGACCGTCTTGCCGCTGAGCCGTGCAGCAGCCAAATGACAGCAGTGCTGCACGCAACAACAGTCCCTCCCCCCTTTCTCCCTCTCTTTATCTCACTCTCACTCTCTCTCTATCACTCTCTCTCTCTCTCTCTCTCTCTCTCTCTCTCTCAGATGCATTTTCCGGTGTGTCTCTCTCTGCCTCAGCATAAAGTGAGATCTGTTAGGGGAGATGACAAATTGCAACACCAGAATGTAAACTGAATCCCGTATATCGTAAGAGTGTATTTTCACACACATTATTTCACCATCCTCATTGTTTCTCCCCTCCCCCTTCCAGTGTCCAGTGCTGAATAAATTCGATAAAAAAGCTATTCACTATGTGCCTGTAGGAGAAATGCAATCTATCCATCCATCCATCCATCTATCTATCTATCTATCTATCTATCTATCTATCTATCTATCTATCTATCTATCTATCTATCTATCTATCTATCTATCTATCATTTTTAATAGATTGCCTTTAGTGGTATAATATAATAAAGCAATATTATCTCAAAAAATCCAACACAAAACAAGAAAAAAGTCCTAAAATGTATATTTTCTTTTTATATCCATGTATCTACTTGCTCTTTTATTACAAAGATATGGTAGTCCATAGTTTTAAGTACTATAATACAATAATGCAATATAATCATACTTTCCCCCAAACATTAAGAATACATAAGTTCAGTTCTACACAACATACAAAAAAATAAATAGAAAAAGATCAATTATATTCAAGAGACATTCTCTAAATCATTTTAAATGCTTTAAATAATAAATATATAATATTATGTATAGAACAATAATTAATATTGCTTTTAAGGGTGTTTTACTAAAAAACAAAAGAAGATATTGATTAACAAGAGGATTTTTTTGCTATATACAGTTCTGGAGATAATCCAGATATATTTATTCGCAAACTTTACCTGTGCAACCGATCAAACCAAACCTCAAGGTCAAAATGTTGCTTAAATCTGCAAACCTTTAAAAAAGACAGTCAGAAAATAAATTAAATGCATTTAGCAATGTTATCATTCAAGTGAAAAAATGGAACAATGTCCTGCCAATGGATCAAGACAATATAAACAAATATTCATGACATATTCTCTAAAAACAATTTTGCTTATCAAATAAATCGATCTTGTTTCAAGGATATTTATACTGGAAAACAGAACAAACATGCCAATAAAATAAGAATATGATTTCTTGGAATATGTAGGAATAAATCTTTTACTTGGCCAATAATAAATCAATAGAGTCCAGATGTTTGCCATCGCACCTCCCTCATCCCATACATCTACACTTCATACAACCGCCGTGCTGTTTTTAGATGATCCCTAGCATCAACGTTCATGATATTCCATACGCATCTCTCTATGGACTTCTCCGCAATGCTTCGCTGGAGAAGCCGTCACCATAGCAACGCTGCTACCTACATCACAACATGCATTAGGAAGACCGTGTCTCTCCACACGGCACTGCACAAAGCAGCACATCTCCAGCGTGAATAAGGTAACAGCATGCCTCAAATCCACTTTCTGTTCGTCTTTATCGGCTCGCAAATGAGCCCTGACAGGAACCTGGCACTGACTTAAACAAATCTCCCAGAACCAGTATGATGCAACTGACCAGTTTGGTACAATGACTTAATCTAGACCTCAGCGCTGTCCTGCAGGGGGTCGGCACACTTGGCCAAACACATGCTAGTCCTGGGGCATCTGGGGTAATTCTGAGTAGAATGAGGTCTTTTGTTTGAACTGGTCATGAGGTGCCGTGTCATTCTATGGGGGCTTTTTCCATTGACATCATTAAAAGAAGAACATACTTCCTGTGGATTGCACAAGTTGTCGCAAAAAAACTTCATTTTAGTTACATCAATAAAAAGAGGGTCAACAAGTCCAAGAAAAAAATGCAACAAAATATATTGCTCTTTCATTGACTTAATGGTGCTTTATTTACTGTTTTAATTTAATTTAGCCTCAGATGTTTCTCTTATGATTTCTTAGGGGGAAAAAATTGTCAAACTGTTGTCAATTGTTGTCATACAGCATGAAATGTAGAAGAGAAATGAGACATGTTTGAATTCATATCGAGATTTCTGATATTTAATTTTCTGGTTTCTTAGCAAATCCAAGCACAATTTGAGATGCCGTTAAGCTGTTGTTTTTTAATATCAGCAAAAGTCTCTATTTGTTTTCAATTTAAAATCAATCAATCAATTACAATTGTCAATTTCAAAGATCTGAAAAGTATTTATGTAATGTAATCAAGTCTAAAAAAAACAAGATATTAAAATATATTTAAAAAGCGAGATATAAAAAGAGATCCAAAGTATCAATTTAATCTCAATTATGTCTAAGAAAAATTTGTCAGATATTAAAAATACCATTAAAAATAATCTCAAAAAGGTCTAAAAGAAACAACTAAGATATAAATATTAAAAAGGATATATTAAAAGTATACATATATATATATACATATATATATATATATATATATATATATATATATATATATATAGACGTCACCTCACCTAACTGAGATTAATTGGATACTTTTCAGATCTTTATGTATATATAAAGATCTGAAAGTATCCAATTAATCTAAGATAGGTCTAAGGGAAACATTTGATATATTATAGAGCTCAAAAGTCTCCACATTTAACTGCTGTATAAAAGAAAACAGTATTAAAAAGATCTGTTCTTTTCTTCCATGAGATATATTCGGATGTACATTATATATCACTGTGGTTCGACGCTTACACAAAACACCGCCGGATTCTGACACGTATTAGGTGAGAGACCTCGCCGTTTTCTCTTGATAAAATATGAAACACACTTTCTGGTGTGACTACCGCCCTCTCTCTGGAGAAAGCCAAAGGTTCTCCAAACATCTGGATCCCATCCGGACACTGTGGTTGGCCAGCAGTGCAGATGTTTGCAGACATGAGCACATCCCATGGGTTGCTGGCATCTGTAGCTGGTCAGATGCTGGCATTACACCACACTGATGTATTACTCACATGTGCTCGCGTTTCATTCAGTGTTTGTGTGCGGATGTGGGAACATATGGCTGTGCTTGTCTGTTTGTTTGTTTGTTCACGTGCCATCATTTTCTACATTAAAATCACACCCCTCTGAAGAATTACTGAGTGACACAGAAAATAAATCTTATGTCTCCGCTGCACACATGCTGTATATTAATGTGAAACATGTGAACACCCTCTGTAAAGTCTCATATTGTTGCACATTATTCTCATATATGAAAATATCTGTAATAAGACTAGCTCAGAATTTGCTTCTCACATTCTGCCTGGTAAATTTACTCACAGATGTTTACTGACACTAATGAAGCAACCAGAGGGCCTAAAAGACTTTAACCATGGTAAAAATCACTGTAATGCACAGCTTCAATTAAGATTATTAAGCTTATTGGTTAATTAGCTCTCTTATGGTTGGCTAACCATTTGTTCCATGATGCATTGCTTAGAAGCTGATGTAAATTTACATATATATATATATATATATATATATATATATATATGGCCAACATTATAGTATTATACAGTATTTCACTGAGATGGTCTATATAGAGCCGTGTGGTCTGCTAAAATCTATATAGCTTCATAGTTCAGACATTGAGAACATACATCAGCAAAGCCATGAATCTCCTCACATGGACTAGCAATCATAATTTAAAACACCAGCATTTTTTTATAGTTTTTTATAATTCTATCAATCTGAATAATGGCATCCCTCACAAAAAAATTTACCGTGATGATATCAGACACTAACAACAATCTCAGACAATCTCAGTACAGTTTATTATCCTATATGATAAAGGAAAAGCTCATTACAGAAAAAAGACTTTGGCTGCAACTGAAATCACATACTTCTCTACTATATAGTAGGCGAAACAGTATGGGACAAAAGAAGTATGTCTGAATTCAGTCCTTATAAAAGAGTATGCTAAAAGTACTCGGATAACCTACTTCTTCCAGCGAGATTCTGAAGTGTGCATATGATGGACAGTTTTGGACACTTCTGTGAATGGTGAATGGTGGTGAAGCGACGTGACTGATGCTGGTAGGTCACATGATAATGACAACAACATGGTGAATGTAGTACGTCTACATTCGATTCATAAATTTTAGCGGTCGTGAAGTAATCACTTATTCAAAATAAGTACCTGCTCAAAAGAGTATGCGGTTTCGGACGCAGCCGTAGCTTTCATGAATATTGAATATTTTAGCAGAGACTCACTCAAATCCTCACAGCACATTTCCATAGAGTCTGAGGAACAATCACTGAGATCCTCCAGAGAAGCTTCAGTGTCCTCCCGGACCTGCGGCCTGAGGAGACAGAGGGACACACCAAAGGTGAACAAGAAAGAAAATGGGAGTTTTTAGTATTTATAGTATATAAACTTAAAGGATGAGACCTTATTTCAGCATCAATTGTGTCTCAGATGTTTCTTTAAAACATATATATATATATATATATATATATATATATATATATATATATATAAATACAGGTACAAAATACAAATGAGACAATATTACCCATACAGTTACAGAATAAATATATACAGTATATAATGTATGTATATATATATATATATATATATATATATATATATATATATAGCTTTAAAAAAGATTAATCGCATCTAACAAACATTTTATATATATATATATATATATATATATATATATATAAACACACTACCATTCAAAAGTTTGGGGTCAATACGATTTTTTTTTTAAAGAAATTAATACTTTTCTTCAGAAAGGACACATTAAATTGATCAAAAGTGACAGTAAAGATGTTTATAATTATGCAAAATATTTGTTTTTTAATTAAATGCTTTTCTCTTTCAACTTTCAAAGAATCCTGAAAAATATTAATCACGGTTTGCACAAAAATATGAAGCAGCTCAACTGTTTTCAACTGTGATAATAATCATAAATGTTTCTGAGCATCAAATCATCATATTATACTGATTTCTGAAGGATCATGTGACACTGAAGACTGGAGTAATGATGCTGAAAATTTAGCTTTGATCAAATAAATAAATTACACTTTACTATATATTCACATAGAAAACAGCCGTTTTACATTGAAATAATATTTAACAATATTACTGGGTTTTGTTTTGTATTTTTAATCAAATAAATGCAGCCTTGGTGAGCAGAGAGACGACTTTTAAAAACATTAAAAATCTTACCGACCCCAAACTTTTGAACGGTAGTGTATATATATATATAGCAATATTAATGGTAAAATTTTAAGAAAATCATATTTATGTCTTAAAAATCACATTGACATTTGGAAATGGAGGAACTTGTCAGGGTTCGGCTAAAGAGGAAATCTACTGGAGCAAGAAATGCGCACGAATCCAGTCCATAGGAGGGGAATGGCGCAGCAAGCCGACACTTCGGCCTGGGCTTACAGTGAAACTTGCTTCATTAGAAGGGAGCCCACGGGAAGCAGCGGTTCGACACGTAGGCTATTTTTCTAGGGAACATGATAGTGTTGTCCAGCCCGCAGGTGTAAAGCATGTGTCAGCGACGCACTCTGTGTCAACGCCTAGATAGGAGCTATACTTTCTCTTTGGGTTAACACACCAGAATGATGGCAACCACTATGCAGTGGGCCAACCTCTGCTTGGAAACAGCCTTCCCTTTCTGCTGGTCTCCGTAACAGGCTCCTGAGGCTTTGCATTCTGTCCCGTTATAACCGCAAGGAGCAGAAAGGGCACAGAAAAGCCAGGGCTGGGTCTGCCTCCTCCGGGGCAGCGCTTGCAGGGTCACCACCTGGTCCCCTTTTCAAGGGAGAGGTAGGAACCTTGGGCACACATCCAGGCCGGGGTCTCAGAATATCCTGAGAGTTGGGCACCAGCCACCACTGGGAGAGTCCTCCAGAAGAACACAGACACACACGCTCGTTGAAAATTCAACACTCTTCAGAGACATCGACACCGATCGGCTCCGAAGCAAAAGACAACTAGTGCATGTATCCACTTCCGTATTTATACCCGCGCCGCGGGGGCGGGGCAGAGTGTGAGATGCAGATCTCGCACGCCAATGGGCATCGGCTCGTTTTAACAGTACTCGAAGATAACAGGCTCCCTAAGCGTGATCCCAATCAGTCGACACGCCGACTACGTTGAACGTGAGCGACTGAAAGGGAACTTTCATGACAAAGTAATTTAAATGATAAAAATAGAGAAATTGAGCATGCACAATTAAATATCTGCAACATATGTCCAACATAAACCAACCGCAAAAAAGGAAAAATCTCACCTGAATCTGAAAGGAGCCACATGTGCCATCCGTGGAGACTCTCTGCCTTGAGGACACGTGTTTGTGACACCGATCTGGGGTTTCGATGCAATCCTCCCTCTGTCTCCATCACCACAACCCTGCATTTTCATACGCCGCTTTTGAAAGTCCCTTTGAATGCCAGCTGACGTTTCCCAGATGACGTTCCCATTAGTCGGCTTCTGAAGGGCTTGACCCGATTTCTCCTCATTGTCTAGACTCCTGAAGTGATGATGCCCAGATCTCCAGTTCTGGTTGGAGTGTCTCTCCGTGTCTCTGAATCCATCCTGGGGCAGCGAGCCCCTCCGCATGTCCCGTGTGTTTTTGAAATGAGTGGTCTCTCTTTTAAGCACATGTGGGCTGTTTTGGGCTGAACGGGGAGCAAACGAAGGCCTGTTTGTGCCACCGGACGTCCCTTGAGCTCTCAGTAAAGACTGATTTCTCAACCCTGTCCCTTTGAGTAAGTCCTTTGAGACCGAAAGAGAAGATATGGATGAGGTTGAGGAAGATAACACGGTTCTTCCACCGGCTAGACCTTGTAAACTGCCGCTCAAGCTCTTGGTGTCGTGTTCGGAGAGGGTTCGTGGCAGAGGGATACCAGAGCTGCTCTGAGACATCGTCTTCATGTTCATCTTAGCGCTCATCGTCCAGGAGGGCCACCAGATGAAGCTCTACATGAGATAACATGATCAGATTTGACAGATCAGTACAATTATTTGTCTTCTATCTAATATGTATTGACAAATACTGGAGAGGGCTGGATTTCAAAACAGCACAATGAAATTAAAAGTAAACAATAATAATCATGACTAAACAAGGAAGGCAAGATGACAGCATGATTTGCATTTCAAAGATTGTTTGCTCTCATACATAAATATATTACAAGAGAAAAGTAACAAATCAATAAAAAATTGAATAAAAATCATCAGTAGAGGTTGGGTAAATATAAATATTCTATATAAAATTATAATATAATATAATGATTTGCATTTTTAAAATTGTTTGGTCTCCTTCACAAATATAGTACAAGAGAAGAGAGCATAACAGATAAAATACAATAAAATTTAATTTAATTAAGTTGAATAAAAATCATATTAGGGTGTCGTGTAAATAAATAATACATATATGAATATTTATATAATAAATGGAACAGTCAATTATTCTGTTCTTACATGTTTGAAAGTTAATTTACTCTCTGCATTCCACATCGCCCTGATAACAGTGAGATTAGCTACATAAAAATGTCAATAAAAGTTGTTTAAAAATATTGGTGATTTTTTTTAAACATTTATTTGAACCCTCTTACAAGCTCATTTGCATATGTGATAATAATCAGGACTCAGTGACACACTGCAGTGTGTTTGGCCGGAGCGCTGCTCTTCTCTGGAGGGGTTTGATCAGAGGTCTGCTGACAGACTGGCACCACTCGACACTCCCAGCATGCACTGCCAGCTCTGTCTGCCACTTCTCAAGCTCTTCCAGTGACTGGCACCAAAAGTGTCCCCTTCTTCCCAATAATAGGACCTCTATTGTGCCTGTAGAGTCTCACTGGTGTCCACGTCTGCTCAAATTAAATGTTTTGATTTATCCTGTGCCATAAGAAGCCCTGGTCACATGACTGTAGTGATCACTCATGGGCATGGCCATATAAATCTGTCATAATGGTCATATATTAACACTTGGTTCTGATTCATGTTCCAAATATCTTGGAGTTCACAAGCCTTGATTCCAGATCAGCAGCAGCTCTTTAAGGACTGATGAAAGAGATATTGAGACCCTCAGGCCTGAAGGAGATGTCACATCCTATTAGTGCTCATTATCTGCAGTGACAAGTGCCAAATTAGAAAACATGAACAAGAAACCATGGCGCCACATGTGGTGTATGTGTGTGTGTGTGTGTGTGTGTGTGTGTGTGTGTGTGTGTGTGTGTGTGTGTGTGTGTGTGTGTGTGTGTGTGTGTGTGTGTGTGTGTGTGTGTGTGTTTGTAAATATATAAATACATCCTGGTTGTAAGTTCTACAACAATAGACAACAACTAAAACTGACCTAAAATGTTGCTGACTTGTAAAAGGATTACTGGCTATTTGTCACATGTGGAAGGGCTATATCTCAGAAACAAGTCAAATACAATTATATAAAATGCGTCCTTTCCAGAGCAGTGCTTTTGTATGATGGGTTTAAATGATAATAAATAAATAAATAAAATAAAATTATTTTTAAAAGTTAATGACTTTATTTTAAATACATAGTCTTAAATTTGGATATCTTGTCCTTCAATCTAAAATTACACATATCATATTTTGTTTTCATTTTTTATATGAAAACAAAAATAATATTTTATATCATATTTTTGTAATGATTTTTTACCTAAAGCAACTGACTTTATTAAATTCATAGTCTATGATATTTTCTGTGAATTTTGTCCTTCAAAGTAAAATTGCATATCTATTTCATAATCATATTTGTATGAATACAAAAACAAAAATCCTATTTGTATAAAATTTATGTGAACATATATTAAAATAAAGTCACACTGGTAACTTTGTCATGAAAGAAGATTGTAACTTTAAAAGTTAAACATTCAAATAAGTTCATAACATTTCTATATTTATTTTATATATAGATATTTTACTTTAGACGGTATTTTTCTTTTTTAAATCAGTGTCAATAAACAGCAAGTTCCCATTGCGATGACCTATAGTGAGACAACATGCCCCGCTACATTAAATCAATGAGTTTTGTGTGGCAAATTGTAAATGACTACGCACTTTCAAAAATACGTATAAAAACTCAGACACCCTGCCGCATTCTCCCCAATAAGCAACAAATAAACCTAACCTTATAAACCATATCACAACTTTGCAAAACTAAAGTGAAAAAAGCAAATCACACCTCAGTGAACTCATGAATATGACATCACTGCTTCAGTCTCAGTGTAAATCAATAACGCAGAGCCGAGAGTCTCGGTACAGACAGTAGCAGGAGCAGTTATCATGACACAGCAGTCCTCAGCTCAGAGCAAGTGCATTTCACAGAAAAAAACCTCTGAGCAGCTGCTGTTATCGAATTCTCTCTCTCTACTGCACACACACACACAGATAGAGAGATAAACACATCTGTGAGCTCTCCTAAAATACTCAAAACCCCCAACCATACAGACTTTATGCAATATTTGAATTAAATCTCACCTCTTGTTGCAGAGCGGCAGTGAAGTCCTACAGCATCCCCGTGCGATCCGTGCGATAACCTTTAATGATGTCTGATAGAATCTCAAGGGAAGGAGGAGACTAAAGACATCTGGACACACAGGGCAGACAGAGAGGACACGTTACGAGCCAATGAGGAAGACAAGCCGACTTTTGCTCTCCCTCCCCTCTCCAAGAGACACACTGACACTGTCTCTCCTCAAACCCAGACACACACTCACTTGTGAACATGCACACGCCAGTGGCTCATATTCATATTTGTGTAGACATCTTGCCAAAAGCAAACTCTTGAGGACGTACTCTCTGAAGGCATGCATGCAAGGTTACACTTTCACCAGATGACCATTCATTTGTATTGGCATCATGACACCTACTCTCAGAGTGACTGCAAAACTTTGCAAGAAAACCGAGCAAGCTCTCAGAACAACCACCTACAACACTACAACATACTTAAAAATGCCCACACAACCACCCTGAACCACTTTAGCAACCAGCCAGAACACACTTAGCAATGTCTTAGTATCTGCCCTAAACAAATACCGCATAGCAACACCTTGGCAACCACCCAATTTTGTATGTGCACAAGCCACATTTTGTTCATAAAATTTAAATATATATTGCAGTTGTAACTATATACTGTATTTTATATTATCAGTGTGAGCTGTGGATTTCAGATCTTTAAAAAAAGAAAAAAGATTATTCCTATTGCAGTCACTGTAGTTATGTGACTGGTCGCGGCTTTATATAACAGACCTGGTTTTGTTTGTTAAATTTAGACCCGAGACCCAGATTCAATAATTTATTTATTTTTTGCACTTCTACAGGACCGTTTCAGTATGTCAGACTGAGTATTGTCAGGGAGAGAGAGAGAGGCTGGGTCAAGCCAGCCAGAAGATGCTAAAGATCAGATTTACCCAACAGCCTGAAGTAGAGAACAGAAAACAGAGATCTATTCTACTTGTTTAGGAAATATTAGTCAATTATTTATGAAAATAAAAGATGCATTGAATTGATCAAAATTACAGCAAAGACATTGTAACATGTCGGTGTATTAGGGCAGCGCACAAAATAGGAACATTTAAAATTGTCTTTAATAATAAACGCAGGAGATAAACACACTACAAAAACACAATGACCGACAGAACTGAACAGAGAGTATAAATAAGACACAGCTGATAATTATAAATAACAAGAAACTAACAAGGACATGAACAGAAACTAAGGTCAGGAGCAGGAAAACATGAACTAAAGGAAACAGAACAGAATATCAGAATAAGAGTCCATGAGAGACATTCATTTTGTTACAAAAGATTTATGTTCAGATGGTCTTTTGAACTTTCTATTTTTTAACTTTTCTACAGTTTCCACAAAAATGTTAAGTAGTACAACTGTTTTCAACATTGATAATAATCATAAATGTTTCTCAAGCCAGTAAATCATCATATTATACTGATTTCTGAAGGATCATGTGACACTGAAGACTGAAGTAATGATGCTGAAAATTCAGCTTTGATCACAGGAATAAATTGCACTATAAAATATATTCAAAATATTTCACAGTCTTACTGTTTTTGGATTAAATACAGCAAATGCAGCCTTGATGAACACAAGACACTTCTTTAAAAAAAAAATCTTACCAGTTCACTGTAATGTTTTACCAAAGAGAAACAGCTGAGATGATCCTGAAGATACTGAAGAATCTCATCTGTGATTTTTATGGGCTCAAATCCATATTCAACAAGCTAGTAAGAAATCAAACTAAACCATGCAGTCATATTTTGCCTTTGGCCAAGAAACTATTACTTACAACCTGCCAGCAATAAAACAGGAAAACTACAATTACGCAATTATGTCTTTGAAATGTGAATTACTAGAGGTGGTGTGTACATTTATCGTGTTCATTTTTAAAGGAAAACAACCGCATGCAAGGGAAAAAACTCTTGTCAGTTTAAATCTCTATGTCAGAAACAGCTCAAAAGCATGACATCATTAAAAGTGATAATACTCGGGCTGGTGGGCTAAAAGTATCCAACATGCGAAAGCAGACTCTGATGATCCACTGGGAGTCGCTCCTAATCCAATTGACTTCGGCCCACACCCTTGTCTGTCATACAACTAACACGATTTAAACACTTGATCCGGTTCCCACTGGAATCTTAATGGTCCATTCCACAGCACACTGACCCATCGGCATAAAGACAAAGTAAAGCCTTATACTGCAGATCTGTAACAAACCCTGAGCATACGGTCTACTGTCTACACAGGCAGCTGCCTTCTTAGACAACATCCTAACCAAAATGGAACCTCATAAGTGTTTTATTTGAAACACTCTCCATTCCATGCACCATCTTGGAAGATTTTTTTTTTCACTTGTTGCAAAATCATTCTCATATAATGCTGCAATTAGGCATGTGACTGTATCAAATTTTCATATAACGATAATTGCTGATGCTTTTATGACGGTATTGATTTAGTCTGAATATTTAAAAATATAATAAAACAATGCCTAAAAAAAATATAAAGTATGTAATAATGTTTCAACAAACAGATTAAAGCGCAAAAGAACTATAAAAAACAGCCTATTATGTAAGTATTTTGTGATAAATCACATAGCGAATACAAAATTCTAATTGGCTGTTTGGAACATTTAAATACTGGAAAGTATTCTAAAAATGCATTCTAAAAATCTAATTAATTCGTATAGAGGAATTATTCACTGTATTTTGAAGTGCCCACGATAACAATACTGTGCGTGTACATTGTAGCGATATATTGTATTATCGGCACATGTCTACCTGCAATGCATGCAAAAGCTAACATGAGTGCTAATTTGGAACAAAGCTTTTGTTTGCATATTATATTGTTTAATATGCATATTTGATTTAAACTCTTGCCGCACCTGTTTTTATATCAAATAATGACAGATACAACTTTTTAAAGACCATAAGAATGACTAGGAAATAAAATGGGTTACACTTTATTTTAAGGTGTCATTGTTACAGTGTAATTATATATTTAAGTATTGAGTAATATTAAGTAACTACATGTACTTACTATAGGGTTAGGGTTAGGATTAGGATTTGGTTGAGGGTTAGTTGCATGTAATTATGCATAATTTACTGCGATTACTATGGTAAGTACATATAACGTAACAAGGACACTGTAAAATAAGTTTATTTTATATTAATTTGGTATATTAGTACTATTTAATATTAAAACATTTTCTCATCAAATGCAAAAACTCTCAAAAATAATGGATGGATAATCAATCCTCCCATTTTGTGCTGTCTTATAATGCATCTTTAGCCTTTTTCCAGCCCTAAACTAATCTGGTTTGCAGCCTAAACATCTGCCTAATGTTCTCTTTAATTGGGCTGAAGCAGATGTTTAACTGGTCTGGCCTTTTCTGGACAAGACATTACGTACGTTTTACATTATAGATGGATATGACCGATTTCAGCATTAGAACAAGCTGTGTTGAGTGTAAAGGATAATTGTCAGAGAAAGTCTTTTAATAGATGTAGTTTAATAATTTAAAGGAAATAAAAGACAATTTCATAACAAAGATCAAAATGAGCCGAATAGTCTAATTGTTCTGGAGACATTCAAGTATAATTTGAACTACTTTCAGCAGACATTCGGAGACACAAATATTGATTAAGCTGCATTAAAACACTAGTATCAACAAATCCACCCTGATGACTTCATTATAGCTCATGTTCACTCGAACAAATGAACCATCTGAACCTACAGCCCACACTGCATAAAAATAATATTAATCTATCAGTATTTTCCAGTAATAAGAAACAAAATTGCCTAAGACCATATGCAGGCCAAGAACCACACTGTCCATTTGAATGAACTGAAATTTCAAACACAGAGCCACTTTATACATAATGGTGAAGATATTGCGCTAACTAGTGGTTGAGGTAATAATCACCTTTAGACACTAGGAAATAGATTGCGGTCTGGATCCTTAGACCATATGAGACTCAGATCCAGACTTAAAGTACTGACACTTAAAGTACCAACAACATTAAGTAATAAAACTCAGTCCAAAGCCATGTTTGTGTGGTCTCAAAACACAAGACCAAAACCACAAGATCAAGACTCATAGTTTTACACTCCCATAAGAAAGAAATTGTGTTGTAAGGGATGAAAATAATAGTGGGGCTTCATATCTGACATATGAACAGCAGTGAAAGCCTGCATACTGATATAACTGGCAAATACTGTGCCAACTGGCAGGCATTAACAAGTGTAAAGCTGTTGTAGTAATCATATAAATCTAGTGGACTTGATGTTTGAGCCTGAGGGACATGCTCCTTTTGGATCCAACTACAATATGTTAAAATCTCGCACCGCCTGGCACAACTGACCCAGTTTCAACAGAGCCGGTTTGACAGGGATTTTTTCTTATTTCAATAACTAGTCTGGATGACAATTTTTAATTGTTCCAGTCCAACGCCAATTTCTTGAAGTTGAATCTGTACTAGTCTGCTTTCAAAGTAAATTTCAAGTTCTTGATAAAATATTAATAAAGGACGGACTCATAAAAGGGTCCATCTATTTTAACTTTGACTACTTAGCAACCCCATAGAAACCACCCAGAAGTGCCCTAGTAACTTACAACACCCTGGCATTGTCTCTCTCTCACACACACACACACACACACACACACACACACACACACACACACACACACACACACACACACACACACACACACACACACACACACACACACACACACACACACACACACACACACAAATCTAGTTTAGTATTGAATTGAATATCTTCAATAAAAAGTGCTCAAGACAGAAAATCAAAGATGCATTGGCCATTATGTGCCACTATTATGCTATTTTAAAGGTTCCTAATGTTGTTTTGGAATCTCTTACAATAGGTTTACATGCATCCAAAGTAAAAAAACACTTTCATTTTCACATAATATATATTGCAGCATCACCTCAATTTCTATAGAATCTGAAAACAGTCAGTCCGAAAATTCACTCTCTCAAAACCCTTACTTTCCGAGAGCCTGCTCTGCTCTGATTGGTCAGACGGCCCAGTCTATTGTGATTGGTCGACCGCTTACAGAGTGCGTCATACTTCCCTACTAGGAGCTGAAAACAGTATGTGACAAAAGAAGTATGTTTGAATTCACAGCACTCTAACGAACAGGATTCGTGAATGGCAGCGAAGCAACGTAAATGACAACCTGCGAATGTAGTGCGTCCCAGATTACATTACTACACACATTCATCCTATATAGAAAATACTTTTTTAGTGATCGCAAAGTAATTACTCATTCAAAATAAGTACCCACTCAAGAAAGTATGCGATTTCGGACGCAGTCATTGTGATATGAATGATGTCGTCGTTATTTCCGTATCAATTTGAGCGCGAGTCCTCATTCTCTGGAAGTGCCTGCAAAGTGGCGCCTTCTCGACATGAACAACACGAAACAAACTTCCAGTCTCAGCTACAACTACAGTGTTTGAGAGCAGGGAAATATGACGTCATTTGCGGGAAGCCAATGAAGAGCATATGCTGGCATTATAAAAATGTGTTACATTGTTACGTAACAGGAAATTTCGGCAATTCATTATCGATTCTTTCTTTTAAGAGACAATAACTTTATTTTTCGCGAACTTTGATAATTAAAACTTTTCAGATCTTTTACATTCACAAATTCTCAAACAGTTATATACCATCACTTTAAATCCTAGAAATAACATGATGTTGGAGTTAAGATGAAACTAAAAGTGATGAATGTGTGCAAGCATTTCTGAGAGTGATCAGGTCATGCTATAACACGACTCAAACTTTCCTCTCCATGAGTCATCTGACAATTAGGGACGGGCTCTTGGTTTAACAAGCAATTTCCTGGACGATTTGAGTAGCTTTACCAGTGCCCTGAAACCCATAGAGTTTTACTAGATAAAAACAACAGGATAATAATAAACTGGGCATCAACACCAAATTCCCTCAGCTACTGAATACGGTAGTGAAATGTCCAAGCATAGCGCGCGCACACACACAAACACACACACACACACAGACACACAAACACAAACAGACACACACACACACACTTTCTTGAGAAAGCAGAATGCCATTTCATATTTTTTCATTCTTTCAGTCGAAAATGTGTGTCAAAAAAGGGTGTAACTCTGTATTTGTGTGCATTTGAGTTGCGCATTATTATTTGGAGTAATATGATCTTGTAAGAGGGAATGTAATTAATAGGCCTTAAAATATCGAAATGTCATTAAACATGTCATGCGCTCATTTGTAAAGGACATTTCCGTAGGGGCTTTGCAAATTGAAATACAATTCCAACTTCACTTCAAGGATAATAAAGCCCACACAAGCGACCTTACTGAAGATTTAAACAGCTGTCTTGTTTGATGGAATATGTAGAATATAGACGGGTTTAACATTACACCGGTTCATGAGGTCACGCACAATGGATGACTATTTAGTTCTGTTCCAAAAACCTGAACTGTCTGGACAGGATTTTAAAGTATCAGGCGCATTACTCATGTGAAAGCTGTTACAAGACAGCAACATTATGCTAACTTTTAAGATATCTTGCTTTGACCAAATGCTAAAGCAGGATTGCACGCATTCTTTCATGGCAATCCCAGAATGCATTGTGCCCAGTTCCAAAAAAAGAAAGAAAGAATGAAAAGAAAGAAAGAAAGACTAAGATGCAGTGTTGCTTTTGTTAATTACGCCTTAACTTATTAATCATTTTTTGTAATTGAAATAAATATAAATATGAAAAATTTAAAATACTAAACTAAAACTAAATTTAAAAAATTAGGTTGCCTTACCGACTAACTAAAAATCAAGAAGTTAGTACTAAAAAATAAACTGAAATGAAACTAAATTAAAGCTTTGTAGGAATATTCAAATGAACACGAAATCTCAAAAAATTACAAAACTTAAAGTAAAATTAAAATCAAACTGAAACTATAGAACTAAAAGCTAATTCAAAATAAAGATAAATTAGTCTATACTAAAATGATAGTCAATAAAATAAATAAAAGAATACTTGTATTAATTTACAGAAAATAAATGGTAAAATAAATATAATTAATTCTAATTTCATTTTTTATATTGTATTCAATATGCTTACGAGAGCGTTGCATTGTCAGCAACATCTGTATCTGCTAAATCGGCATGACGCACCCTAGAGTGACATCACAACAACACGACATCATCATATACCAGCGTGGTGATGTCATCCAACACTGTGCCTCTGGCTTTTAAGACACCAAATTACAAGCCACACAAAAAGTGTGCCACATGTTAAGATCATAAGTTTTGCCCTGAGCATTTCCGACTCAAAGTGCAGCCAGCCGCGTAAAGATTATCCATCTAATGCTTTAGCTGGGATTTACTTACAGTAAGCTTATAGGAATCACAGCATATTAGATTTCAGTTAGAACATCTGCAAAAACAGGTTGTGATAACATGCATGCATTATCAGTAGTTGCATGGTTAACCAACTTACTCACTGCTGGAGACACGGATGACAGATGATGATGATGCAGGAAAATCTTGACTTACAGAAAAACTTCACAGGTCCGACTTACACTTTCTCCAAGATTCAAAGTTAAGTGTTCAACCTTCATAATAAAGCTAATAAAACCAGCAGTGATCCAGAGGAGAGGATCCCGACTCTGAATCTAAAGGAATTGACCTCTCTTCGGATTCACCCAGCATCTTCATTGAGATACATACATGTTTTCTCTTAACCAGTAAATGGACGAGCTGGCGTATGTCCAGGTTGGACGGATATTTTTCCCTAAGCCTGAACGGAGACCTGGACCGAGGGCCATTAGCAGTGGATATGGATCCGACCTGACATGTCTAGAGCTCTTAGAGGTTCGGGTTTAAATGGATCGCGGTGTATATTTCAGATATGACTACAGCTGAATGTTGAAGTCTTTAAAGTACATTATAAATGACAAAATGTTGCTCATTTTACAAGTGCTCTTCCTCACACTCACACATATATAGCCTCAGTTCTGGCATGAAACTCTAGATGGCGCAGGTCTTAAACTTATATTTTAAGGATCACATTGTTATCTACATAGTGCAGCTGATTGGTTGCTGTTGAATCAGTGGCTAATGAACTTGCTCCTTAACATTCAAATAAAAAAGTTTTCAAAATAATGATTGGGATTTTGTCATAATTTCAACTTGTCTCATAATTATAACTTAGTATGTCATAATTTCTAATTTTTTTATCATTGACTTCTCATAATTTAGACTTTTTATCTCATAATTATGACTTTTTGTCATAATTGACTTTTCAAAGCATGTTTTCTTTTCTTATATGGCGGAAATTAGTTATGCTGATCTATCACTACTAGCCTATATGATGATGAAGATGAGAAAAATTATAGTGATGATGTTTACTTTAATTACTTTAATTATTATGAAGATTATTATCATAATGGTGATGATGATGAAGTTTTGCTAAATTAAAGGCAGACCACTTCATCATTTTCCTCATCCTCAACATTATCAACATCATCATCATCATAATTCTAAAAACATTACACTGTAAAAAAAAAAAAAGTTGCTGCCTTAAATTTTTAAGTACAATCAACTTGAATGTTTAAGTCATTTCAACTTAAATTACATTAAACTGAATTTAAAAAAAATTGTTGAATCTAGTAGCTAAAAAAAAAGAAAGAAAATTGCTTAACTTATTTTGATGAGTTTAAAGCAATGGAAAAACATATGTTGCATAACTTATTGATCATATATTTTTTAACAGTGCAGTATCAGCATACCATGATGATTAGCCTACCTCGATGTGTTATTGATACTAATGATAAAGGTGATGATTAAAGTGTGTGTCTCTAGTCCTGTCCATCCATCAGTGTGTGTGTGAGGCAGTGATCTCTCTCTCTCTCTCTCTCTCTCTCTCTCTCTCTCTCTCTCTCTCTGCAGACAGGCTCAAGTTTCAGCCGCATTACAGGCAGAACTGCAGCCACTCGTTCATCTGGCTTTACTGGACTGAATCTAATCTGAGCATGATGGAGTGATCCATCCAAAACAGCAGCAGAGTCTCTGTTTCACATCAACCGGGCTGCATTTACTCAGCTAATGCGCTTTAACTCTGCTTATTCCATTAAGACCACAGTTATAATTATAGTCTCTCACAGAAAATCAACAGCGCCGATCAAAATAGGCTACAGCAGGATCTCGGCACGTGCTTTGTCTATTTTGTGGTTGGAAAATAAATCGTTAAAGTATACAAGGAGAAAAACAGAAACTCAAGCACGGTCAGAAATTTGAAGCAAAAAGTATAGTGTTATCACGAACGTACAATTGTTAGTCAATATCCTATGAACCAAAAGCAAGTGATTGTGAGAGGAAAAGGCGCGATAGAGCACGCAGAAGAAAGGGTGTGTCTAAATCAGCACAGAAGAGTGAGCGCGCCCTCTTCTGGTCGTTTCCTGCAAATGCGAATACACACAGACCAATATTTACATTTTATTTATTGCTTGGCGAGTACAGATGATACATAATATATTTTATTTCTGTGAGTGTGATTTCATAAATGCCTAATTATGTGCCCCCCCCCCCCCCCCCAACCCTACTATAATTACATTTTATTTGTTACTTGGCAAGGACGGAAGTTGCATTATTCCTTTTTTACTATTATTTGTGTAAGGATTGATTTCTTACGTTCCTAATTATGTGCTCCCAAAACCATCTTAAGATCCTAGTCCATATTTTCTTAAATATTCTATATTTAATAAATAAATAAAATAAATAGATACAGTACAACAAATTTCAAATCTATTTTCCATTAAAGGGACAGTTCACCCAAAAATGAACATGATTCTGTAATCATTTACTCATCCTCATGTCATTCCAAACCTGTGTATGACTGACTTACTTTAGTGGAACAAAAAAGGATATATCCAAGCTGCTCTTACAATAAAAAGCTGCAGAGTGTATAAAACTACAGCTATATGGGCTATAATCTAATCTTCTGAAGCCATTCAATAGCTTTGTGTGCTGAAGACACCAAAATTAAAGTCCTAAAAATCATTTCAAGCAACATAAGGTTGAGGTTTTTTATTTTGTGGTTAAGTCCCTCCAATGGCGATCATACTCAGAGACTATTCAAAAGTACTCATTAAACAATGAATTTCTTAATTAACTAATTAATGCCAGTTCAGCTAACTATTATGTAAAATCAATTTACATTATATCTAACATCTGACTTACTATTATTTTTGCGATTAACAGAATGTATGACTGATAGATTTCACAGGTTAACAAACCAACAACACAATAGAACAAATGGAAATGAAAAAATCATTTACTCACAGTTGCTGAGGAAACTGCGTGTTACAAAGCCACTGACAATATTATTCCGTCCGTAATGCTGAAGAAATAAAGCAGCAGTTCTTTCATTCATCACATAAACTTCACAGCATCCGAGTCGCCCTCTCTCTCACAGGCCCGAGCACATGCCCAGATTTACATGAACCTTCCTGTCTACGGCTCCTGTTTCTCCAGCGCTGGATTAAAGCATTGGTCACACACTCGTGCTCACACAAAGATGCAGAGGCCGGTCACAGCGGATGTCCAGAGGAGGTAGACCACTGTGTGTGTGTGGCCAAAAGGTTATGTAGAAAAGTCTTCTGTAACACATACAGTTGAAAATGAGCTTTAGGACAGTCCCGAGGCTATGGATCAGTTTCCAACACCCTCTCTCTTTGCATCAACAATCGAAGGAAGTCATTGATGAATCTGTGCCGGACGAGCTGCACCATCAGCAGGATCACAGGCTCTTGGCACACACTGAAGATGCATGCTGTAATATTCATGTGCAGCTGTGAACATGCAACACATGCCCAGGTTAAAATAGAGTAAAACTTACAGGCCCAGTTTCACAGACAGGGTTTATATACCAGGTCTTAGGTCAGTTAGGACATTTCAGTAGCTTTTGTAAATGTGCCTTAGGAAAAAAAACATTACTGGTGTGCATCTGGAGACAAAACAATGACGCTGACATATTTTAAGATATATCAGTGTAAGTTGCTTTCAGTTAAAACAGCTCAAACATGCGTTTTAGTCTGAGAATAGACTTAAACCTTGTCTGTGAAACCTTGAAACTGTTGGAAGAGGCCATAGGATATATATATATATATATATATATATATATATATATATATATATATATATATATATATCTTGATTTTACATGTATTTTATGTTTATTACATGAGGTCTCAACTGTTTAAAGTTGTCTTAAGGAGCTGTATGTAAGAAATTTATTTCAATTAATCATAAAATGGCCCTGATATGTCACTAGACATTAAGAAATCATGTTCATTTCAAATACTTATATCACTGACAACAGTAGTCCGGCCAGGATATTGTCATTTAAAAAGTGAAATTGCAGCCCTCAACTGATGTTGATGTTGTCATGTTGTGTTTTGGTCTGATGCGCCACCCTCCACCAATCTACCAATCACGAAGTCAGTAGTGTTGCGGCATCCGGGTTGCCAGCTCTGCTAGTTACCACAGCTGCAGCTACAAACGTGTCGGAATCGGATAAAAAAAATGTCTAACGTTGCGAAACCAAAAAAAACTCGTTATGAATCCAAAAAGAAGACAGACGCCAACGTTGCTAATTTTCTCCTGGACAGGTAAGATTCATCTATGTTTGGCTTACTTCTACTTGATGTAAATGGACATTTCAAATATTCATGATAGACGAACAAAGTTATGCATGTTCGTGCAAAGTAACGTTACGTTAATTCATATGGAGGAGGTCGGTCATCGAATTGAAAAGGTAAGGAATTGTTTGGGTAATAAAAACGGCGAGTCGTCATTAACGTACAAACATTAGCAATGCGTTATCAGAGCCCGTTTCTCTGTCATTATGATGAGACGCTGAGGAAAACAACATTAGCACACCCATTATTGTTTATCATGCAAGTTCTACAGCCAAAAATCATAGAATGAAATGTAATCTTTCACATCACATATTTTAGCGTTATGGACGTGTACTGCAGGGTAAGTTAAAAAATACAGCTGGTCGCTTTCAGTTATAGCGTCAGCTAAATGAATAGCTGTATCTTTGATATCGGTTACACACAGTGACAGAGGCTTGTGCTTGGACGTTAATGACAGATACCTACCGTTACAAGTTAGACTAACAGCTACTGTTCTAACAATGTACTGTCACATACGAGCGTACATCTTTACGATTATATTTGGCTGTAACAAAGTTCGTCTTTATGGAGGAAGAAGGAGACAGGGTCGGCGAGATTGGGACTCGTACGTTGTTTATTTCAACCAAAAATAATAAATGTTGTGCACACAGCACGTTCACCGTAGTTTTACTACAGCAACACAATAATTCAAATAACAACTCATTCCACGCTGGTTCAGCTTCAAGGTCTTCCACAGCTTTGCATAAACTCTTTCCGTGCTCCTTTCAGCTGTCCCAGTTTTCCTCTTTGCTCACGCACGAGTCACCAGTCCTCCTCTCTCTTCTCATTCTCTCAGTCTGTGGGTTTTTATGCGTCTCCCCACGCCAATCACTGCAATTAGACACAGGTGTTTATCATTTGCACTTGACCCACTTACTCACCGCCGCTCCCTCTGACTCGTCTCTCACTACAGACGGCGCTAAAACCACGCCCCCCTCATCACATACCCCCACCGCCCGACTCAGGCCGGGGAACCGTCCGGCCTGCAGCCCCCCCCCCCCCCCTCCTGGAGAGAAAGTCGGCCACAGCCATCTGCGTCCCCGGCCTGTGGACCACCTGAAATTTAAACGGTTGTAAAGCCAGATACCAACGGGTGATCCGCGCGTTGGTATCTTTCATGCGGTGGAGCCACTGAAGGGGAGCGTGGTCCGAACACAGGGTAAACTCCCGGCCCAGGAGGTAGTATCGGAGGGTGAGGACAGCCCAACGGATGGCCAAACACTCCTTTTCTATGGTGCTGTACATCGTCTCTCTCTTGGAAAGCTTCCGACTGATGTACAGCACCGGCCGTTCCTCCCCCTCCACCTCCTGGGACAGGACCGCACCCAAACCCCTGTCCGAGGCATCCGTCTGTAGGACAAAAGGGAGAGAAAAGTCAGGAGCATGCAAAAGCGGTCCGCCGCACAGAGCAGCCTTTATGTTGGTAAAAGCCTGCTGGCACTGCTCCGTCCACTGAACCGTATCTGGAGCGCCCTTTTTAGTTAGATCAGTCAGCGGGCTAGCGAGGTCCGAATAATTGGGAACGAACCGTCTATAGTATCCCGCTAGCCCCAGGAACTGTCTAACCTCCTTTTTGGTCTTAGGACTCGGACAGGTCGCAACCGCAGCAGTCTTATCAATTTGGGGACGCACCTGTCCATGTCCTAAGTGGAAGCCCAGATACCTTACTTCAACCCGCCCAATTGCACACTTCTTCGGGTTGGCCGTGAGCCCAGCTCTTCTCAGCGTTTTCAGAACAGCACGCAAATACTGCATATGTCGCTGCCAATCATTACTATAAATAATGATGTCATCTAGATAAGCAGCGGCATATGCAGCATGCGGCCGGAGAATTCGGTCCATTAAACGCTGAAAAGTCGCCGGTGCCCCAAACAACCCGAACGGAAGTGTGACAAATTGGTGCAATCCGAACGGCGTGGTAAAAGCTGTTTTTTCTTTAGACATTGGAGATAAGGGGATCTGCCAATAACCTTTTGTTAAGTCCAGTGTCGAATAAAAGCGAGCAGAACCAAGCCGATCAAGCAACTCGTCAATCCGGGGCATTGGATACGCATCAAACTTAGACACCGCGTTCACCTTCCTATAATCCACACAGAACCGAATCGAGCCGTCAGGTTTTGGTACCAAAACGATCGGGCTCGCCCAGTCACTGTTGGACTCTTCTATGACCCCCATGTCCAGCATTGTCTCTAATTCGGCCTGAACGGTTTTCTTTTTATGTTCAGGTAAACGATACGGGCGGCAACGTACCACGACCCCCGGATCTGTCTCAACGTGGTGCTGAATGAGGTTCGTTCGACCAGGCAGGGGCGAGAACACATCGGCAAATTCTGCCTGTAGGGATGTGATGTCAGCGAGCTGCGAGAGCGAGAGGTGATCACCAGAGGGAGCCAGAGCGAATGACTGGGATTTAACATACGCTTCTGGCCCGAGATCCTCCTCTCCAGTCACCACCGTCGCCAGCATCACTGCCTCAGCCTCAACCCATTTTTTTAGCAGGTTGAGGTGGTAAATCTGACGTCCCCCACCCCGATCCGATCGAATTACCTCATAGTTGAGATCACCAACTCGCCGTGTGACCTCAAACGGCCCTTGCCACTTTGCGAGTAATTTCGAGCTGGACGTGGGAAGTAATACAAGTACCTTATCTCCCGGTGAGAATTGACGCAGTTTAGCCCCCCTATTGTATTGCTGTCTCTGTCTGTCCTGGGCCTGTAACAAATTCTCCAAAGAGAGCCGCCCCAATGTGTGGAGTTTTGTTCTCAGGTCCAGGACATACTGAATTTCGTTCTTACTAGCGGACGGTCCGTCCTCCCAAACCTCCCTCAGTACATCCAACACCCCACGGGGCTGGCGACCGAAAAGAAGCTCGAAGGGGGAAAACCCCGTGGAGGCTTGGGGGACCTCGCGTACAGCAAACAGAAGGGGTTCCAACCATTTATCCCAATTTTTGGCGTCTTCGTGAACGAACTTACGAATCATGGTTTTCAATGTGCGATTAAACCGTTCGACCAGGCCGTCCGTTTGTGGGTGATAGACGCTGGTGCGAATCGATTTAATGCCCAACAATTCGTAAAGCTCGCGTACCGTTCGTGACATAAACGCCGTGCCTTGATCGGTGAGGATCTCCTTAGGGATCCCCACCCGGGAGATTAAAGAAAACAGCGCGCTTGCCACACTCTTAGCGGAGATATTGCGAAGCGGGACTGCTTCTGGGTATCGTGTTGCGTAATCTACCAAGACTAACGCAAAACGATGCCCTCGTGCTGACCGTTCTAATGGCCCGATGAGGTCCATACCAATTCGTTCAAAGGGGACCTGCATCAGCGGAAGGGGGCACAAGGGTGCTTTTGGGTTGGCCGGTGGATTAACCAACTGACATTCACGACAAGACGCGCACCACCTGCGCACGTTCTCGTGAATGCCCGGCCAAAAGAATCGGGCCATGAGACGGTTTAGTGTCGCCGTTTGCCCCAAATGACCGGCCATCGGATTACAATGAGCCGCCTGGAAAAGCATTTCCCGACGGCTCTTTGGTACTAACAACTGGGTTGTATCCTCCTTTGTCTGGGCGTCTTGGGTCACCCGATACAACCTATCTTTGATCACACAAAAATAGGGGTAAGAGAGCGGTTGGTCCGGGTGGAGTAGCTGACCGTCGATGGAACGGACCTGGTCAAACGCGCGTTTTAGCGTCTCATCCTGGGACTGCTCTAGGGGAAAATCATCGCGCTCGGAGAGGATATTTCCCTCCAAAGTGCTCTCTTCCCCTACAGCAGTACCCAGAGGCCCCGGTACAGCATCCCCCACCTGAATCACCGCTGTCTTCCCCTGGTGCTTCTTTTCCCAAGAGACATCCGCACATAAAACCCCCAATAACTTCTTGAAACCAGGCCAATCGGTACCCAAGATTAGCGGATGTCGGAGGTGCGGGTTAATTGCAACCTCCACACTATGTTTTTGTCCCCTAAATAGAATTTCTACCGACATTAAAGGATAACTCACCACCACACCGTGCACACACCGCACCTTAACCATGCGGCTGTTATCCAATGGCCCAGATCGAACCAGGCTTTGATGAATCGAGGTTTGGTTGCATCCTGAATCCACCAAAGCCTGATAAGTACCCCCCTTTATACTCACTGGTATTTGGTACGGGCCGGCTTGATCGGGGGCGGCCTTTGGCGCGTCGGGGACCCGAACCAGTGTCCCCACCTCCATCACCGGGCACCTGTCGATGAAGTGGCCCGGGTCCCCACAGCGCCAACAGGCCGGCCCAGGTTTTACCGCTGTTCCAGCGGCAGGAAGTGGGCCAAGGGATTGACGTGGGGAGAGAGGCGCCAGCTGCGCCAGGGTGGAAAGTTCCCCAGCCGGTGTCCCCCTCGTCGCCGTCCTCGCGGCCGCGCCATTGTCACCGGACCACCCGGACCTCCACCTCGGCGCTGGTCTGGGTGCCAAGCCTCCTCGCGACCTAGGAAGGGGAACAGGCTTTGTAGAAAGGGAGGGGGTAGAGGCCGGGGAAGAGAGAGAGAGAGAGGGGGAGAGAGAGACAGATGGAAGGGTTTCGCCGACCCCAGAGCACGCCACCATGTGATCCTCCGCCAGTTGGATGGCCTGGTCCAGCGACGTCGGGCGGTGGCACTGGACCCACTGTGCAGTTTTCTTGGGGAGCTTCACGATAAACTGTTCCAGTACCACCTGGTCGATAATCTGCTCGACGTCGCTTCCCCCGGCCATCAGCCATTTGCGGCAGGAGTCCCGGAGCTGTTGCGCCATCACGAAGGGCCGGCCGGACTCGTCGAGTGTCAGAGACCTGAAGCGCTGGCGATGCTGTTCCGTGGTCCGACCGACCCGTTGCAGGATGGCGCGCCGTAGGTCTTGATAGACCAGGAGACTCGCGACAGGCAGCTGGTGGGCGGCAACCTGCGACTCCCCTGACAGCAGCGGGATGAGACGCAGTGGCCAGTCTGCCCTGGGCCAGCCCCGGGTCTCGGCCATCCTTTCGAAGAGGTCCAGGAACGCCTCCGGGTCGTCAGCTGGACCCATCTTCGATAAGGTGAGCGGCAAGGCCGAGTCTGATGTTGGAGTGGGGCTGGCCGGAGTCTCCCGGTCCAAACAGCTCCGGAACAACTCGCGGTCTTCCTGTTGCCCTTGGAGCAGCGCCTGAAAGCGCCGCTCGTGCTCCTCCTTAACACTCAGGAGGGCCTGATGTTGGTCTCTTTGAAGAGCCGCGAGTGACTGGATGATGTCCGCAAACGGCGTTCCTGACGGGTTCTGCATGGCGGCGGCCGATCTCCTTCTTCCCGGGTTTCGGCACCAGTGTAACAAAGTTCGTCTTTATGGAGGAAGAAGGAGACAGGGTCGGCGAGATTGGGACTCGTACGTTGTTTATTTCAACCAAAAATAATAAATGTTGTGCACACAGCACGTTCACCGTAGTTTTACTACAGCAACACAATAATTCAAATAACAACTCATTCCACGCTGGTTCAGCTTCAAGGTCTTCCACAGCTTTGCATAAACTCTTTCCGTGCTCCTTTCAGCTGTCCCAGTTTTCCTCTTTGCTCACGCACGAGTCACCAGTCCTCCTCTCTCTTCTCATTCTCTCAGTCTGTGGGTTTTTATGCGTCTCCCCACGCCAATCACTGCAATTAGACACAGGTGTTTATCATTTGCACTTGACCCACTTACTCACCGCCGCTCCCTCTGACTCGTCTCTCACTACAGACGGCGCTAAAACCACGCCCCCCTCATCACATAGGCTAATCACCATTAGTAAATTTTTGCGATATATAATTACTTTGCAAAACATCTCTCATTTGAAGCATAAACATAATTAACAGAAAAAGCTTCTTGTAGCAGCCTACGTTCCTGCTGGATCCCGCAGCCTATCTGGCAACCTCGAGTCAGTGAGGAGGGAGAGGGGATACACCGCTCTACAGTAATTTGAAAGTGATTGCAGTACCAGTTTTGGCCACATTCTTACATACGGCTCCTTTAACATAAAAGTGCTGTGGCGAAATTTCGGTACTTAAAATTTTCATTACCATGTCTGCTTTTCATGGTTCTTAAATGTTTACACACTGTAGTGAAAACAACTTTTTCTTAACCAAGAAACATCAATCTAACCATCCTGATATATTTCTTTAACTAACTTGATTTATTTCTTAACTAACTAGCTAACTAACCTGCTTTATTTCTTAACAAACTAACTAATATGCTTTATTTTTTAAAGCTGCAGTCCGTAGTTTTTCCTCTTTGTTGCCATCTCTGTTCGAAATCTGTAATTGCAGTTATTCACGGAATCATCAACTTTACGTGGGTTGTGCCTCGGCACGGCACAGCGCGGATGAATCCGATGTTTTGAGGAGAATGTGCGGCTGTCGGTCACGCGCCGTTGTGGATCCTGGCATTCGCATCACAGATTATACTTTTTGGAAGTATGACCAACATAAGAATTTTCACTGTAAAATGTAATCTGAACAAGTAACATCCACTTTTGTTCCAACCAACTAAGGGGAATAAAAGCATTGCA